>NC_083601.1:43961980-44262159 GCF_029168945.1 Cannabis sativa
TTTGGACCTTACGTTTTGTAAAAATTATTAATTGGATTCTCTATTTTATTAAATAACAAAATAAATCATGTATTTTCAAAAATGGTACAAATAGGCTTCTAAACTGATTTTTTGTTCAAAATAAAATTTAATAATAACTTGATCTAAATGTGTTATGACACAATTGATTATATTTTCTACATGTATTTGTGTTAAGAATTGTCTTCAAGTTTGTTATATTAAAAAAAATTTAAAAATTGAGCTCAGGATCCTATTTGTATTATTTTTAAAAAATACAAGGTCTATTTTGTCATTTAACAAAACGGGATCCAATAGTATTTACCTTTAAGAAAAACATATTAGGCACCCTAAATAGCTCAACACAATATAATTAAATGGTGGTGTCTAGTAAATAATTGTGTTAATACTATTTTAGACTCTTTGTTTTGTAAAAATTACTAATTTAATCTTTTATTTTTTTAGATAACAAAATGGATTCTGTATTTTTTAAAAATAATATTAAATAGAACACTAAATTGATTTTTTTTATTTTTTTGTAAAATAAAACTTAATAACTTGATGGAAATATGTTATGACAAAACTAGTTATATTTTAAAAAAAAAATTATTAAAAATTGAACTTAAGGTCTTATTTGTACTATTTTAAAAAATATAAAATTTATTTTATCATTTAAAAAAACTGAAGATCTAATTAATAACTTTTACAAAATACAGAGTTTAAAACAATAACAACCCAATAATTAATAATAATCTTTTATATTATTTATTAAATTAAAATATATAATATATATACCTCACAAATAACAATATCTTGCCTTACTTGTTGTGAAGCTCATGCTTTTATTTACCTTTTAGTTTATACCCGTACACACATTTTGAAAAAATATATTATATATATTATATATACAAATATTTCTTATTACAATAAAAAAAAATATATGTACAATTAATAATTTGGGAGTTTTAGTAAGAGAAAGTTAATCTCTAGAGATTATTATATAATGGCATATTGACAGTTATGAATAGTTTGTAAAATGATTGAGCTCCTTGTTGACGAGCTCTGTTTGTAATTTGGCTTGCTGGCTTTAATGGGAATTTTTCTCCTTTCATAAAAAGAGAAAAAACAAACAAACAAACAAAACAAGAAAAAAAAAACAAAAATATTTTCAAAAATTTCCCGATATACTCTATTCCACAAAATGTAAATATTTGTATTTGTTTATATTAGCCTAAAAAATATGAAATATATTAAATATAGACATGTTTGTTTAATTTTATTTGTAAATATTATTATTTTATTTTAGTTATATCTTTAATTGTCATGTATAAAACTTAAATAAATAAAAAAAATAATTTACAGCATAAATACTTAAATTTAACTTCTATCTGTAAATAAATATCTAAATTTAATTTTTAGCAATAATAATACTTAAGTTATATTTTTTAGAACTCGGTACGTACATGACCGTTTAATATTAGAGTAATTTGTGGCATAAATACGTAAGTTTAACTCCTAGTTGTAAACAGGGACGGAGGGACTTTAGCCCATGTGTGGGCTAAAGCCCTCACTCAAATATATACATCAAATTTTTTATATGTAGATATATACATATATTAATTCACTTTGCTCAATTTATTAAAGTCCAATTCACAAAAGCCCTCACTCAATATCTTAATCATGATTCATGAGCCTACTCTTATTCTAATTAAGCCCATTTTAAAAGTAGTCCAATACAAATAATAAAAAAAATAATACTTTATTAAAAAATAAAATAATACTATTGACAATATTTTATTTTATTTTTGTCAACAGTATTATTTTATTTTGTTGAAGATAAAAATTTGAAAGATACATTTATCATTATTTTTATTAGTTTTGACTTAATATTTATTCAAGCCCTCACTCAATTAAATTTCTGACTTCGTCACTGGTTGTAAATAAATACCTAAGTTTAATTTTTAGCGATAATAATACTTAAGTTATAATTCTGAAATTTTTGTAGGTACCTGATTATTAATTGTTAAGTAAATTGCGACGTGACAATTTACAGGATATATATGCAGGTAGAACATTATCAGGAACGAAACGGATCAGGACTGGAGTGGCCAAAATGAAGAAGAAGATGAAAAACTGGAGTACACTGGTTATAAAAACAGTAGTTTTGAAGATAATTATATATGAATAAATAAATTCATTGAAAGAGAATGTATATAAAAAAATTTGAAGGTAGCCAGGATCCCTGACCCCCATATACCTCGATCAATTGATCGTTAATCTATAAATTGACTATAAGAATAAGAGGTACGGCATGTATTCGTTTTTACTTATATTAACAGTAGATATCAAGTAATGAGAGGAACATGCATGCAATAGTAGTAATTAATTAAATAGAGAAGTGATGGTTTGATAATAAATTTGTATTGGTTTAGATTTGGAATAGGTGGATATGTGGTTAATGGTTTGTTGTGGTAATGTAGTGAAGTAGTGATGTTGATAAGTAGTTGTTGATTTAGTATAAGAAATGAGTTTGGCTTAGAAGAGAGGGTTGTTTGAGAAAGTAGTAAAGTTTTATTGATAGTTTGGAACTTTGGTTTTTTGGTGTTGGTTGTTTTGTTACACTAGCTCCTCAACCCAAGCTTGGTATTTATAGGGAGCTAAGGATGATACTACAACTTTCTAGATTTTTCTTATTTTGATTTACAATTTAACTTTCTAAGATATTCTAGAATTTTCTAAGTTTCTTAGCTTACAAATATAGTTTCTAGGTAATTCTAGTTTTCTCTAATTTTCTTAGTTTTGTGTAGTTAATACTAGAATTTTCTAGATAAGAAAAGTGTAGAAATGTGTAGCACTTTTCATCACTCCTCCTTGGTACACATTTCGGTAACTCCGATCATGTCTCGCAATAGCTCGAACTTTCCTCTTGGTAGTGCCTTTGTGAATATGTCGGCTACCTGCTCTTCAGTCTTGCAGTGCTTGAGCTCGATTTCTTTGTTTGCTTCTGCTTCCCTGATGAAATGGTACTTGATGCTTATATGTTTAGTTCTACTATGAAATACTGGATTTTTCGCCATTGCTATAGCGGATTTGCTATCGCAATATATCTTTGTAGCTTCTTCTTGTAATTCTCCCATGTCTTCAAGTATTCTTTTGAGCCATATAGCTTGGCTTGTAGTCATTGCTGCTGCAATGTACTCTGCTTCAGCTGATGATTGTGCAACAGTTGCTTGCTTCTTTGATGCCCATGAAAATATTCCTGATCCAAGTGTGAAGGCATATCCTGACGTGCTCTTCATGTCGTCCATGGATCCTGCCCAGTCACTATCTGTGTAGCCAACAAGTTTTGAGTCACTTGTAACTCCGTACCATATTCCATAGAATTTTGTTCCTTGCAAGTATCTGAGGATTCGCTTGGCTGCTCCGTAGTGAACTTGACTTGGATCATGCATGAATCTTGATAGGAGACTAACTGCGTACATTATGTCTGGTCTTGTAGCAGTTAGATATAGAAGGCTGCCAATTAGACTTCGAAATTTTGATTCATCAGCTTTCGGTGAGCCATCTTCCTTCTTGAGAGCTTTGTTATTGTCTAATGGAGTTGATACAGTCTTGCATCCCTCCATTTTGAATTTCTTCAATAGTGTCTCTGTATACTTCTTTTGTGAGATGAAGATCCCATCTTCTTTTTGAGTTATTTCGATCCCGAGAAAGTAGTGCATTAATCCCAGGTCGGTCATCTCAAAATTTTTCATCATGTCTTCTTTAAACTTCTTTATCATCTTCTCATTATTGCCTGTGTAGATGAGATCATCAACGTATAAAGAGACAATTAGTGTATCATTCGTACCTTGAGTTTTGATGTAAAGAGTTGGCTCACTCTTGCTCCTCCTGAATCCTTGCTCGGTAAAGTAGTTGTCAATTCTGCTATACCAGGCTCGTGGAGCTTGCTTTAGGCCATATAAAGCCTTTTTCAATTTGAGGACTTTATCTTCCTGTCCTTGTATCACGAACCCTTGAGGTTGCTCCACATAAATTTCTTCTTCAAGATAACCATTTAGGAATGCTGACTTCACATCGAGTTGAAAAATCTTCCATTTCTTACGTGCGAAATTTAGAGCTATTAAAGCCCTAATAGTGTCGAGGCGTGCAACTGGAGCAAATGTTTCGTTGTAGTCGACTCCGTATTGTTGTGAGTATCCTTTCGCAACTAATCTTGCTTTGTGCTTTTGGATAGAGCCATCTGCGTTGAGCTTTGTCTTGTAGACCCACTTGACTCCTATAGTATCTTTGTCTTGTGGACGATCTACAAGCTCCCAAGTCTCATTCTTCATAATCATCTTTATCTCTTCATTCATAGCTTTTCTCCATACTTCTTGTTTATGAGCTGCTTCAAAGCTTTCTGGCTCCATAAGTACTAAGTTGCATGTCTCGTAGATTTCTGATAGTGGTCTTGTTCGCCTTACTGGTGAGTCTGGCGGAGATTCTATGACTTGTGCAGGTTCTTGTGTTCTTGGTTGAGTAAGAACTTCATTTTGATCAGTTTCTTGTCTTGGCGGTAGAGGAATATTGACTGTCTTTCTTTCAACTTCTTGTGTCTCCCAGTTGTATGCAGCATCTTCGTCAAATTTTACGTCTCGACTGATTATTAGCTTATTTGTTTCTAAGCTATAGACTCGATAACCTTTTGATTGAGTACTATAGCCTAAGAAGATTCCTTTCTCTGCCTTCTCATCAAGCTTGCCTCTTTTCTCTTTTGGAATGTGACTGTAGCATATGCAGCCGAAGACTTTGAGATGCTTTGCTGATGGCTTACGTCCGCTCCAAGCTTCAATCGGCATCTTATTCTGCACGGCTTTGGTTGGACATCGGTTGAGCAAGTAGACTGCAGTGCTTACTGCCTCTGCCCAAAATCGTTTTGGGAGACCTTTCTCTAGCAGCATGGCTCTTGCTGCCTCCATAACAGTCCTGTTTTTCCTTTCAGATACACCATTCTGTTCTGGTGCGTATCCAACAGTGAGTTGGTGCTCCATCCCTTCATCTTCACAGAACTTGTTGAATTCATTAGAAGTGTATTCTTTGCCTCTATCACTTCTAATTGTCTTGATGTAGTGACCGCTTTGTCTTTCGACACGGGATTTGAACTTTTTGAAAATATCGAAGACTTGCGACTTTTGTTGCATAAAATAAACCCATGTCATTCTAGTAAAGTCATCAATGAAGAGAATGAAGTACCTGTTTTGGTCATTTGATGGAGTGCGCATTGCCCCGCAGACGTCAGTATGGACTAGCTCCAGTGGCTTTTTGGCTCTCCAAGCTTTGCCAGATGGAAAAGGTTGTCGATGTTGTTTCCCGAGCATGCATCCTTCACAGACTGTGTTGATCTCCTTAATTGCTGGGAGGTCTCGCATCATATTCTTCTGCTTGAGGATCTTAAGCCCATGGAAGTTGAAGTGACCAAACCTTCTATGCCATAGCCATGACTCATCTGTTTGCGCTTGCATTGCCACATTGCTTGCATATCTCCATTGTATGGGAAAGCATCTATTTTCTTTCATTTTTACCTTTGCAATTTGAAAGGATTTATCTTGCTTATCATATATTGTGCAAGAATCTCCTTCAAAATGCAAAGAGTACCCTTTTTCAATCATTTGACCTACGCTAAGTAGGTTTTGATCAATGTTGGGTACTAAGAGTACATCATTGATGTATCTCTTGCCTTTTTTAGTGTCTATGGCAATGGTGCCTTTGCCGACTGCTTCCATGAAGTCACCATTACCGATTTTGACTTTAGTCTTGGATCTATCAAGACTACAAAAGATGCCTTCATTTTTCGTCATGTGGTTACTGCAACCACTGTCAAGATACCAAGTATCTTTTTCTTCTTCTATTGCAGCTTGGCAGACATAGAAGAGATTATTTTCATCATTTTTCTCTTCAGAAAAATTAGCTTGATGGGATTTCTTTAAACGACAAGTTTTTTCAGTGTGGCCAAATTTTTTACAATTTTGGCACTGTGGTTTTCCTTTAAACCAGCAGTCTTTCTCCAAGTGACTATTTCTTTTACAAATGCCACATGGAGGATACTTGTCGTTATTTTCTTTTTGTTTTTCTTGTGTCTTTTTCCCATCAGCTTTTGGTTTTTGAGACCGCGGATTGATTTTAGACTGAAAGGCATTTTCAGCTTCACTTTCCTTATGCCTTTCTCGTCTACTTTCATATGCTTCAAGAGAGCCCATTAGTTCAGTTGGTGATAGAGTTTCTAAATCTTTAGTTTCCTCTATCACAGAAACTATTGAATCATATTTTTCTGTACAAGAAATTAGTATCTTTTGTACTATATTCTTGTCAGAAATTATTTCTCCATAGGCTCCCATTTGATTTACTATTTCTTTAATTCTAGAATAGTAATCTTTTGCAGTCTCATTATCTTTCATTCTAAGATTCTCAAAATCCCTTCTAAGCTTTTGTAGTCTAACTGTGCGTACCTTGACGGTTCCTTGGAACTCCTCCTGCAGCGTGTCCCATGCTTCTTTTGCCGTTGCTGCGCTCATAATTCGTGGAAAAAGATTGTCCGCCATAGCTTGTTGCAAGCAGTATAATGCATGAGAATCCTTTTGTTGATTATCCTCGAGTGCCTTCTTTTGATCTTCCGAAAGAGATGTAATATCTTCCGGAATAGTGATTCCTTCTTCAACAATTTTCCATAGATTTTGTGATCGAAAATAGGTCCTCATTTTGATGGACCAAAAGTCATAATTTTCTCCATGGAAAATTGGAAGAGGTAGTGAAGAGCGATTGTACTCCGAACTCATGTTGATGAGTGGAAAAGATTACGCCCAGTGATATATGATCGAACGGAGCTCTGATACCACTGATGGTTTGATAATAAATTTGTATTGGTTTAGATTTGGAATAGGTGGATATGTGGTTAATGGTTTGTTGTGGTAATGTAGTGAAGTAGTGATGTTGATAAGTAGTTGTTGATTTAGTATAAGAAATGAGTTTGGCTTAGAAGAGAGGGTTGTTTGAGAAAGTAGTAAAGTTTTATTGATAGTTTGGAACTTTGGTTTTTTGGTGTTGGTTGTTTTGTTACACTAGCTCCTCAACCCAAGCTTGGTATTTATAGGGAGCTAAGGATGATACTACAACTTTCTAGATTTTTCTTATTTTGATTTACAATTTAACTTTCTAAGATATTCTAGAATTTTCTAAGTTTCTTAGCTTACAAATATAGTTTCTAGGTAATTCTAGTTTTCTCTAATTTTCTTAGTTTTGTGTAGTTAATACTAGAATTTTCTAGATAAGAAAAGTGTAGAAATGTGTAGCACTTTTCATCAAGAAGAAAGTACATACTTGAATTATAACATCATCATCATCATCATGAGTATTAATGCAGGGGAGAGAGACGTAAGGAGGAGCTAGGGGATGATGATGAGTGAGAAGTGGCTGTTGGTTTCCGTAACTTTGATTTTGATCATGCTCAGCTTTGTTTCGCTTTAGTAACACAAACATTTTTTTCACACGAACGATCGCGTAAAGCACGCGCCACCACGCAACCTTCTTCACTGTTGGGACGAGCAACCCAGTTCTACAACCACTTCTTGTTTGTAGAGACTCAATGTCTAAATCTTCATCCTCCTTTGAATCATGTCCCACATTATGCTTAGTGCTAGCTGAATTAGGACATGTATTAGTGCCACGTCAGGTGGTAAAAATTAGGATATCAGGTTAATTGCAGTACAAGCATAGGGACAAACGCATGTAGCCCCGCTAAAAAAATTACATTTAAAAAAATTAAATATTTTCCTTTTAATTAAATAATTATACAACAAAATAATAAATGAAAAAAAATCCACAAAATAATTATAGTTTTTACTTAAAAGTAAATATAAATATTTTTTACTCTCATAGAATAAAATCCTAGGTCTGTCAAGTACAAAGACTTATTATTTAATAACACTAAGCTACTTTAAATTCAATTTATTAGTATTAAACATACAAAATAGCTCTAAAAATGTACATACATACTCTCATAATTTATGATTAGACTATTTTTAATGTACAACTAGCTATAATACCACACACACTCAATACTCTAGGCATACTTGGTAGCATTATTAGTTTGTACTTTCTGAAAGCCTAGCATATATATGTCGGTAATGCAATTTTAAGTACACCTTGCCAATACTCGGATATGCTAATTTGATGGCTACTAAAAAATACATACTGAGCATGTACATATGTGCATCTATTATACTAATCTTACCTTAATTCCTGTTAGACTAATTTTAGTTTAAGTTTCGAGTCGTTTTTTAGGGTAGTTTTCAATCTTCACTTTTAGTTTTAGGACTATTTTACGCTTGATTCTCTTGTTTTAGGTCCTTGAATATTTAAATGAAGTATTCACAAGAATAGAGAACAAAAGATGCAAAAAGGTTGAGAAAAAATGTCAATCTCTTTTCTGGTGAAGCCTGTCACGACGGGCAATATCCTTAGTGGTGCTGGGGATTGGCAATTCTCCAATCAAGTGTGTTGGCCAACCTGAGTGGAAACTTTTGCTGGACGATTAGTGGTCCTAAGTCACAATCACAAAAATCTGATAAGTGACTCGCTAAATCACTCTTGAAGATTTAAAATCAAAACTAGAAGTTTTTCTATTAGTAAATAGCGTGAAAATACTTTAAATATCGAGAAAACACAAAAATTGAGTTCTTAAAATTACCCAATTGGTGTACCAGATTCCCCAAACGGTCCAGTACCGTTTCTTGGAGTCGTGCTTGGGAAAACAGTCCTCAATAATCATTATATGTGGATTGTTGGGTATAGCAGGTTTTGGGTCGGGTATGAGTAGAATAAGAAATACTAATAATATATATGAATTATATGAAGAAAAAAATCAATAAGAGTTATATATTTGTGTCAATTTTATAAGATATATTTCTTTTGGGTAAGGTTGTAAGATATAAGTTAGGTAAAGGATTAAGGATAGTGTAACAAAAGAAAAAGACAAATAATCAATTGCGTTTGGTTAGCTAGGTGTGGAAAAGTCTTATAGAAACAGTAGTAGTGCCTTGTGAACCATGGTGCTGGTATATATTATTAATTATCTGCAGTTGACTAGAGAAGTCAACCTTCACTTCAGAGACTCTGCTCCAGCCTCCCATTACTATGTTCTTCTTCCCAGAACCAATGCCCATCTCAACCTTTCACTTCGTAGCATCATCACCTCACCTCAGTCTCAGGTAAGTTTTACATAATTTTACTCTTCTAGAATGATATATGATGTTGGCAGTAGTTTTAATTGAATTATTTACTTTCTCATTCTATTTTTGCATTTTTTGGTATCAAAAAACAATTAACTGAACTGGTTATTCTAGACGCTAATCTAATATTACACAACACAAATAGCGTTAGCATAATTTTGAAGAAAGTCTCTTACTTAGCAATATAAAAACAAAAAAATCTTAGGTCGTGATAGTGTGAATATATATACATAGCAATTTAATGGCCAAATAATTATAACAATAGCAAAAGATGTTCTAATTACGATGGAGCTTATGTAGAATTTTCAAGCCTACTCATAAGTGGACATTCTAGAATGAAAAATAATAAAACTCATAATCCTAGTCACGTGACTCCACAGAATTGGTCATTATTCTATGTCTAGTAGTAGTAGTAGTTTATGCACGGTCCTGACCAATCTCATGCAGTGCAGCTACATGACTCGGCTAGTGAGTTCCAAACATTAGTGAATAGTGTGTCATGGTATAGCACGAAACCTGGAAAATAGCTTCTTGGTGAGGTTCCATGTGCTCTTTGCAGCTGCATCAACTGGACATGAAACAAGTCCTATGATGAAACAGACCCCCCACTGAGCCAAACTCAAACTCTCATCCTTATTGGCGGCATGGGCCACCTCAATGAAAGTGACTTGTAATCCTAGTACCAAAACCACAGCCAAGGGAAACCATAGATTTTGATGAATCCCCATCATCACATTTACCTTCTCTAGCTCTCTTGAATTCACCATATTAAAAATTTGGCAGAAAACAAAACTGTTGAAAATCATGGGCTTACTCACATGATGCTGCCACTTATGATGAACCTTGAAGAATTTCAGTAGATGGTGCCCTTTGACTTGAAAAGTGATCAAGATAGTAGTCTGATACATAGTCTGAATGATCATATTTCTCCACATGTGTTTTGAAATGACAAACTTGTTTGGTCTGATTGGACCCCTCCGCATCAACTCAATATTAGGTTGTTCCATCAGTAGAACAGGACCAATGACAAAAGTTGTGACGAAATTAGTCCACAACAGTTGAATGCCAGTGATTGAGTTTGATCCCAACCACATTGTGGTAATGGATGCTATCAATGTTCCAGCAATGTTGGTGACGAATTCCAGTTGAATATACTTCTGAACGTTGTGATAAGTACATCTCCCGCACTTAGTAACTTTAAGCAAGGATTTCAACCTTCCATCAAAAACTTCTAGGTGAGAACTCTCTCTAACCATTTGGCAGCTCCATCGCCCCATTGTAACACCAATATTTGCTTGTCTTTGCAAGAGAATATCGTTTGTTCTACTTCCGAGCGCTACAACAACTTCTCTTTTCCCTTCCAAGTATTTCATTAGAAGTACTCTGTGACATGGAAGAGAGTTACCCATTACACAAATCTTATCTGCATTATCGATCTTCTCTTGCTCGTTGTACCTTTGAAAATCTTCACCTGTAATTACCATTCCACCCGGGGAAAGAATTTCACAAGCAATAGCTATCTTTCTAAGCTCTGACGTATCATCTTCTGAGACCAATATGAACGTCACCTGAGCATCTTTAAACTCTTTCAGTGTTTTTTTCAGCTTGGCGCAACAGGTGTACTTCTTCATACTAACCATTGCTATTAAGGTTAAGTCATGATCCTCCTTTTCCAGTACAATTGGATCATATTTCCGCTTGCAAGCATATGCAATGGTATTTAGATCTCTCAATTGCATCTCTTCAATATGTTTGTTGAAAATTTCTCTCTTGATGACATCCAATTCCTTGATATGTCCATTCCTGTCATAGTAGCTGGAGCACTTTCCCAATATTGTTGATGCAGGTCCTTTGAAATGCAAAGATATATTCTCTTTCTCAGTACTGTTGTTCCCCTTTATCAAAACTGCACTTCCTTCCTCATCTGAGCTCAATCTCTTGATCTTCATAATTTTCCAACTTTGCCCCAGAGTGTCAAACTTTATCTTCAAATTTAAGCAAGCCCATGTACGAAGTGGATCCTCTTCCTTCCGAAGACTCGATGGTAACACAAAGGGCGCACTGATACCTTTCCCTAGAGTTTCAAGAATAGGTGTTGATACCTTAGCAAGATTGGAGCTTGTAGTGTTGATGACCTCTTCAGCACCAATGAAACACATAGGAACATCAATTGGGTTCAATGGAGCTTTATCAGTGCAAATGACTGTACCAGATCCCACTGTCACAGAACTCAACAGTCCTAAATCTGAATAGGCTTCTTTAGGCAACATCTTCTTTATCCTTAAAATGGATACATAAGTAATAATAAAGGGTATTCCTTCCACAACTCCCACCATTGCTACAAGTAAAGCTACTATATTTGAACATATATTTCCTCTTTGTCTCATGAAAACCATCTCTATAACATCCATGATTTCGTAGCTTTTAGTTGGCTTCCCCTTGAACTGAGGAAGATCAGTGTCAGAATCAAAATGTTTGTCCAACATAACACGAACTAAAATAACCACCAGAATGATCACAGAAAATGAAAGCCCTATAATGTGTGTAACTTTACACAACCAATCAAGCTGAGCAGGCCACCGAGCTATTCTGTCCGGGGTTTGAGCACTAGAGGCTTCAAAACTCATAAGCTTGCTAAATTCGGTGTCTGCGCCCACAGCTGTAACCAGCATACGTCCACTTCCATGAGTCACCATGAAACCATGAAACAAAAAGGGATCATCTTCATCAACAGTGGACTCCGATCCGTCATGCACCACTAGAAACTCACCTCTAATAAATAAACCATCTGCAGGAACAACACACCCGGTCTCCAACAACAAGACATCTCCTTGGACGAGTTGAGAGACATACACTTGTTGTTTGATGTTTCCTCTGTAAACAAACACCGAATTCTGCTTCAAGATAGGCATTGGTCGATTCCTACGTGAGCGTTTAATTTCCCAGAGGTCACGAAATGCAGGGGCAAAGACGAGTATTATAATGGAAACCATTATAAAACACCCTTCGTACCAACCTGTCTCGGGGCCATCTAACTTCATTCCCAATCCAAACGACAACCCTGCAGCAATGAAGAGAATCATGATGGGGATATTGTTGCAGTGATTTAGGATGATTCTGAAGAAGCTTGGAGAAGTTATAGCTTCAGTACTTGCGTGTCCTGTATTGTTGGGGATATCTAAATTAGTACTTGTTCGTCTATTTAGATCTTCTTGGTGGCCAGGGATTCCAGCCTCTAAATCAGTATTGAGAGCCTCTGCGACTCCTTTGAGACCTCCAATTTGGTTTAAGGAAATCAAATCCTTGGTTCTCGTAATCTCTGCGATTCTGTCTTTTTGTTGGTTTATAATTTCATCAGCAGTAGTAGCAGTACCAATATTACTGCTAGTGTTGTTGGTTTCCGCAACTACCTCTCGATGATTGTGAGCATGTTCATCACCATTGGGTGATGCAGGGAGTAGTAGTTCTGCTTCATCTGTTTCCTGATGATTAATCAATAAATTGAATAAGTCAAAAGGTCAATTGATGCTGAGAGCTAGCTATATCATTTTTGTGTGTGCTAAAACTGCTTCGAAAGAGGTATGAGTCTAGGAGTACTGACTTGTAATGCTTTATCAATAATATACTAACATATATTTGGAAATATATTCTATTTTATAAATAAAAATATTTTTAATAACCTTTAAAATATACATAATTAGGATTAATTATAAATATGCAATATTCATTTTCTATTTTATCAATATTATATATATTCAATATGTAATAAAAAAATAAGGTAGTGTCTTTATAAAAATTTGTTTTCAAAAATGAATATTGCATATATATTTACTTGTGAAGTTGTAGAATTTTACACAAGTAATATTGATTTTGTTTATAAAATTTGAGTCAGCACACCCCATTTCTAAATTATAATTAAGTCAGTACACACCCCATATATATAAGAAAAATACATTACCTCAATTAATTATTTGAAGCGATACCATAACAAATAAATTTTTATATATTTTTTTTTTGAAACAGAATAAATTTTTATATTAGAGGAACAAAACTACTCTTTAATATCGACTATATATTTTATTTTGGTGAGACAAATTAAATCGGTGAGCTACGATTGAATGGCTGACCTGGATTGCTCACAACTCGATTAAATGTTGATCACTTATAACTATAGTGCGGTATCACTAGATACCACAGCCGTTATATCATATTCTATCAAAAAAAAAAGAATAATTATCTTTTTTACCCCCTGTACTTATGACACTATACTATTATGCCCCTTAACCTATTCAGCTTGTTACAAATAGTCCTTGTATAATTTTATATGCATACATTTAGTCCTTCTGTTTATTTTGTTTAAAAATACTGTTTGTATTGATGATGTGGTATTATAACAAAGGATAGAGTAGTAATTTCATCTCTTTTTAGAGGGAAAATTGACTATGAGGTGGCATAATATAACTGACAATGAAAGATGATTAAAAAATGATTTCATAACCTTTTAAAAAAAATTTAATAAAAATAATTTTATTAAAATAATTCAAATAGTTTTTTAGCAGTTCAAATTAGAAAAATGTGTAAAATTAGGATTCTACAGTATTTGAAGAGATGGATATCACTAGAAAGAACATGGGATTTTTGGAAAATTAAGGTAATGATATTTTATTTTTTGGGATGTTATTTTTCATTTTTTTTTCCTGTGATTGTAATTTTTATGACTTGTAATTTATTTTCCTAATGGTATATAATTTTTCAACTACTATCTATGTATAATGCCACATTATTAATTTAACAGTCAACTTTAGTCAATTTTAACAGAATTAGATAGAAGGATTATACTATTCCAACTGATATATTTTAGGGGGTATTTTTAACTACACTTATAAATTAAGCTAAGATCATAAAAGATAAATGTCATAAAGACAAGTGACTAAAAAAGCTAATTATTCAAAAAAAAAAAAAAGAAAAAAAAACTTGTGTGTTTATTTAATTTATCTAAAATAAAAACTTAAATATTTTTATTACTTTTAATTTCTGTACGTACATGCACCTACGTATATATGTTTGTTAATATTATATATTACATATGCAGTTTGTTTGAATTTAGTATATAGTAGTACAGTAGTACGTATAAATGTCTAAAATTGTTGTGTTAGGCGCTGGAATTATTTATTCCAACAAAAACAGAAATATGATGATCAGATACTTAATTTGTCCCACATTAGAAAGGGGGTAAACTCCACCAGCTAGCCTAGTCCTTTCTTCAACAAAAAAAAAAAACCACTTAATTAAGTAATTAATTAATTATTAGTTTCAACCAAACCCTTTCTAAATCCTGCAATATATATTTCAGTTATGTACCCTATATGGTAAAGTACTTTTAATAATATTAATTCTATCTACCGATTAAAATATACATCTTGTTAAATTTTTTTTTGAAATTTTACATTTATATAAGCAATTTAAAAAACTATTTATTTTTTATTAAAAAATCCATTTAGATGTAAAATTATATTAAAAATTCAATATTTGTAAAAACTAAATTTTAAGGGAACAAATGTGAGTCTATTTTTCTTTCCAAAAATCTAAATTTGTTTAAGTAAATAATAAAAAAAATTAGTTTAATTTCTAACTTTTTTTTAAAATAATTTTATATTAATTTTTTTGAATTTTTAATTATTTTTTAAGATAATGAGTTTATAAATATAAATAAGTTTAATTTTTTTTTTCAAAAATTTATTGAATTTTCAACAATTTTGATTTAATTTTTTAAGATACGTGTTTATAAATAAAATAAAATTTTAAAATATTATTTTTACAAATAATTTAAGTTTTTTTAAGTAAACTTAATACTTTAATTTAATATTTTTATTCGTTTTAATAATTTTTTCAGAATTAATAGAGGATTATAATTTTTAAAATTATTTTTTTAATAAAAGGGTTTAAAATTTTGTGATCAAAGTAAAAATACTCATTTTTAACTGAAGAAATAGAAAATAAACAGTAGGAGAAATTTTCAACAACGGTATAACACATACAAATTGCTCAATCTATCCACATAAGTATTAATATTGTTGATGTTATCATCCTGACCTATAATAGTATATATATAAGGGTTATTAGTTTTTTAGGAGTATAATGATTTTCATGTACTTTATTAATTAAAAAATAAATAAATAAAATTACACGTTGGTGGTGTGGTCTTATATAGAATGAATAGGTCAGGCGGCCGGGGACAAACATGTTGTTGCATCTGTAGCTGGGTACGACAGAAGTGAGCTAGAGTTTAAATTAGCTTTTTAGTGTGTAATATTAATAAAGAAAAAGTAGATATAACTTTAGAAAAAAATAATGATAGTTAGAGAGACTAGAGTAGAGAAGAAAGTACAGGTACTTACGTCAATAACACCATTATTAATAGCAATGGAGATAGCGACGTAAGGAACATCTGCTAAGGGATGATGGAGCAGTAGTTGGTTTCCATTATTACGAGCTCTGTTTTGGTTTACCAAGAGTAGCAATTTCCTCACTTGAACGATGGCGTGAAAGCAGCGCCGCCAGAGGGACCCAGCCTTTCTCGTAGCCGGAGTATTATTATGATCAGTCCTAATTGGTAGCAACGCAACACTACTACTATGCTGAGACTCGAGGTCTAAATTACCCACCGATGATTCACCTAACAATATTGTCATCGAATATCGATCCAGAATGATCCGCTGAGACTCAAGCTAAGCTAGCTAGCTAGTTCTAATTAAGTACCACCAATGGAGATCATCCGTATGTTGTTGTTGTTGTTGTTGTGTTAGATTTTCTTTTATTTAGAATAATGTCGTCAATGGTGATTAAAAGCGTGTGGTGGTGACCTGGCTATACTTATTTAACGCGTACTTCGTACAATCCTCTTGTTTTGGTGTATATATAGTTTGATTGGAATTAACCGAACTTTGTGTTTTGTTAAATATAAAAATAGATAGTGTATTTTTCAAAATAATAGAGATAAGACTCAAGCTTAATTTTTGACAACTTTTTTTTAATATAATCAACTTGAAAATAATTTCTAATACGAACACATACAGAAAAGGTAAACAATTTTGTCATAACACTTTTAGATCGAATTATAATTAAATTTTATTTTGACAAAAAATCAATTCAGGGTCATATTTGTACAATTTTAGAAAATACATGATCCATTTAACAAAACAGATGATCTAATTAATAACTTTTGCAAAACACAGGATCCAAAATATTATTTACCCAAACTTAAAATTATATTACCAAAATTATACAAAACGTCTCCTTATTTTACATACGTACACTCACTGAATCATCACTTATAATCAAATTTATATATCTATTTACAACTTAAAACTATAGCTTGTGCTAATATATTATTAATTTACTTGTGTTGTCGAAATTAATTAATAGAGCAAAGCGGGTAATAATATAATATATAATTTATGCATGCATGCTAAGAAAAAGTATTACGTTATTATATATATAATGAAATTTCTTTATGGCACATATATATAATATTGTATATAGTTTGCTTCTGAATTGAAATATAAAAGAATGATTAATTTTATATATATATATATGATATTTTCGAAAACTATGAATGAAATATGTATACATATAAAAAAAAAATGTATAGGCGATGCGGTAAGAGTATATATCTAACACGCCACATGCTGGTTCGATATTTATTAGATCATGTTTTTTTTTTTTTTTTTTTTTTTTTGAGAAAAACACTATTATTATTATTGAATAGAATCCATAACAATAACAGAGAGGATTGGAGATGGAATTTCCCCCAACCATGAACAATCATTATCCAATCGAAGAGCAAATCTCGCTAACTCATGAGCCGCTTTATTTTGTTATGTAAGCAGTTAATTTTTAATCGATGATATATATATATAATATACATAAATATATATATAGACTATTTGAATTAGCTATATTTTTCGAATAATTCAATTTCCAGTGGCAAATTACAATAAATATGAACCATTTTTTTCAATATAGTGTGTGTGTGAACTCTATACTTTATGATCTTTTTGCAACTTCCTCGACCCTTCCCTTCTTAGGCCGGGAAAGAATAAATTAATAAATTAATTATAATATGATATGATAAAAAGGTGCAATGTTTTGCAAAGACTTTTATTTTATGGTAGTAATTAAATGATCACCCTCACACATATTATATCTCTATATATATTATACATTAATAAGAATAATGTGCACTCCTGCTTTTTAACTGCTTAATAAGGAAATTAATTAAAAAAAAGGTATGTCAAGTTCCTGTATTATCAACAAGTTTGAAAAGTCAAAATAACATTATAGTTTAATTAAAGTTATTTTGTCCTATATTTGTCAAAAAATAATAACATGCAAAGTTATATTGTCCCACTTACCAGCTTCTTAATTTATTTTTGTTTTAAAAAATTCAATAGCTATGTGGCAACCCTAAATCATATCTCCCATATGCATCACCTCAACTTCACAAAGTTAAATTTGATCAACTTTCAATAATGCTCTGCATAAAAAAACTTTCGAGAATACTTTTATCTTACAATTTTGTTATTATAAATAATTGATTGTCAATAGAGTAAGAGTGATAGTAAAATATAGAGAAAATTACACAGATTACAGATATTTTAAAATTTTGTTTGAAAAATATGGCACAATTTAGTTGGCCCACTTTTTATGGGCTTTATATTGTGATTTTATAAGTGATCCTCTTATGTTTTTGGGTATTCTAATTTGTAACATCAAAACCAATTTTAAGTAAACACTTTTAGTATTTTATTCAGCTAAGTCAGCCCTACAAGTTTATACAAGAGCTGAAAGTGGATGGTAATTTTGATAGAAATTTTGGCTTTTGAAGAGATATGTGAAATTTGAAAGTCCCTCTTAAACTCAATAATATATTATGAAGAGCGATGTCTAATTATCTTACAACAAGATTTTAACTTGGTTTGAAGCATGCATGATGTTCCTTCCTCTTGTCCAAGTTTCACATTGTCTGGCCTTAACATGTTTGGCGTTTGTACTTTGTCAACATATTCAGATATTGACAAATTATCTTTTTGAACATGTGAGAATTGGCCTTTGAGTTGCAGTAGGCGCGCACGAGATTGGCTTAAGAATTTCTACTCAAGAGCTCTCCAAACTACAGAGGAAGTGTGATGATTTACCAGAGAGGCAAGAACTCCTTCAATCATGGAGGATCTGAGCCACGAGAAAAGGAATTAATCTCCTTTTTTCCATTGAAGGTAGACATGGTTGACAGCACATGTAACCAAGGTTTGTGTGGGAGGAATGCCAGGAAACAAGATTTTGTCGAGATCATGCCCAATGACAGTAGGAACAACTTGAGACTTCCACGACAGAAAGTTGGTACGATCAAGCTTGATCATGAGGGAAGAAGATAACGAACTTGAGAACGGATTCCAGATTGAGGGTGCTAAAATAAAAGATTGAGACGAGTTTTCTTAAGCAATTTCTTTGCCTATTGACACTGCATGACCAGAGGAATTGGATGACTCCATTAGAGGTAATTGATACCATGTAGAAGCTTAACTATCTTAAAAAAAAAAGGTAAAAACCAGAAGCTACAACCAACAAAGAAAAACTAAGCAAAACAAAGGAAAACCAAGGAAGAAAACAAGAAAAGCTTAGAAGTTGTTTGGCTTCATAAAATTGAAAACAGTTTTTAAAAACTAATAGGGTTCATTTGTCAAATTTTTAAAAATAGTTTTTTTAAAAATTGAGTTTTAAAAAATTAAAAAATAGAAAACATCAAAATGTTCAATTTTCAAAAATATTTTTTTTTGTCTATACTCGGATCCTAGACCAGGAATCAATAAATGGGTTCATGTCATGGTATGGTGTTAAAATATTCATTTTTTTTAGTAAGAAAAAATCTAAAAATAGTTTTAAAAAACTTATGTCAAACACTATTAAAATTTTAAAATTCTCACTTTTAAAAACACAATTTTAAAAAGTAAAAACTGAAAATACAGTCAAACAAGCTATTCAATAGTAAACTTTGAAGTTTATTTATGGAGAGAACCTTACAAAGAATTATTTACAAAACCTACACAATCAGTTAGTTAAGCTAACTGTTATAACTAATCAGCAACAATTATAACAACTAGACAAAACTAACTAAACCAGTCCACATGCATCGTTTGGAGGTTGGTTTCAGGATAGTTTTCAGAATTGGAAAATTCTGATTGTAGATGTCCAAAAAGTAAGTGACGTTGGCTAAAAGTGACATGACAAGGTCATTTTGACCTTTTAAAGTTAATTATTTGTCAGTTAATTGACTGTGTGAACACATTCGTATCTTTTGCTTTTGTTACATTTAGTTTTGTGATTATATTTCAGCACATTTTAATAAAAATGATATCAGAAAATTTCTCCACTAAATAGAGCCCAAGAGTTTAATTATACCAGAGCCCAAGGATATTTGAGCCCAGACCCAATACTAAAGAGGCCCATGGTGATGGAGATAGTTCGAGCGAGAGAAAGAAAGAAGAAAGTCCTTCAACTCCATCGACGGAACGAAGGAAAGCTGAGAAGCCAGTTCTAGGTTGGACTTGGAGAGTGTAGAGCAAAGATGAACACAGACATCACAGCCTCCGCGAAACCAGAGTACCCGGTTGTAGATCGGAATCCTCCTTTTACCAAAGTCGTTGGAAACTTCAGCACTCTTGATTATTTTCGTTTCGTCACCATCACCGGCGTCTCCGTCACCGTCGGCTACCTTTCAGGTCTTTCTCTTTATAATCTTGTTCGATTTTTCTCACGAAATTGTGTATTCTCTTGAATTCCTGTAATTGTAGATAATGGACTATTTATTTAGTTATTAATTTTTCTGTGTAGGAATAAAGCCAGGGATAAAGGGACCATCTATGGTAACTGGAGGTTTAATTGGGCTTATGGGTGGATTCATGTACGCGTATCAGAACTCTGCTGGCAGACTCATGGGTTTTTTCCCCAACGACCATGAGGTAGCTCGTTACCACAAATGAGAAAATCTAATTTCACATGTTTTAGGGTTTTCTTATTTTTAATTTCTTTGCTTGATATTATTTGTGGTCAATAACCAGAATGTTGTTCTCGAATTAAAGCTTTTGCTTTTTTGTTTGCTGAACAACGGATCATTCTTGTACTTTCTGAGGTTAAATTGTGGTTTTTGGATTGCAAAGCTAATGCTGAATGGCTTTTGTGCTTTCGTAATGTTTTCCTCCAATTTTTTAGAGAACTTCATCTGTGATTTCATGAGCACCCAATTTGGAAATAAGTACAGAGTCTGGAAGTGAATATTTGTTATATATATAATTATTTGTGCTGACATTGCAGAAAATTTGGGCTTTTTTGCTGACTTAACTTTCTGTTTTTCTTTATGAGCTCTTTTGAGGTTCATTAAGGGTATTGCATCATGCTGTGCATCTCTCTAATGGCGAAATGGTACTATGATAGTAATAGTTCTGACTTTTAACATTTAAGAAAGTCTTGCTGTCTAATGAAGATTTCAACTTTTGCAACGTTGCCTTTTAGCTTAAACATGTACTTTGGAAATAAATAAAGCACCGTTTGTATGCACTTTCCATTGATTAGATATTTCATTTACAATTTCACATGTTAAAATGTTTTGAAGCACACAGGTTTTCCTTTAATCGAAGACTCTAGAGTACCACCTGCCCTTGTTTCTTATTTCTTTCATGTAATCATTTGTTGTGATTGAGGGTAAAAATGGGAATGGACTAGGATACCTTCTCTATGATCTACTTATAATAAACCAAAAAATAGAATCATATTTACCTCTACTATACAATAGGAATTGAAAACTTTTGGGTTTGTTTTAAAATAATAGTCAACTGCATGGGTTTCAAAATTAGTGTTTGTTAATATCAAGACTCGAGTAATATGAGAGCTTTCCAATTCCTATCAAAACTAGAGCAATATAAGAGCTTGCCAAACTAAATAAATATATATTTGTTCTTTTGCAATTGGTGACTTTAAGACCTTAGTTGGGAATGTTATCTTCGAAGGTAAAAGTTGGGAATGTTATCAAACTAAATGAACCTGTGTTTGTTCTTTTCTAATGGGAGAGAGACCATAAATTCATGATGAAGGGCCATAAAGAGTGTTTCAAAGGTAAAATTTGGATATTTTTATCCAAGTTAAAACATGTGTTTGCTCTTATGAGATTGGAGGGCATTACTATTTGTTGCTAAAAGCAGGAGCTAGGTAAGAGGAAGGGCACAATACAAGAGGTCGCTCCTATAAAAAGCTAATTTTGGGTTTGTTACATGAGTTTTATGTTTTTCTTCTTTGTGAGATTTCTAATATTTAAAGTATTATCATGCTTATAAAATTTTGAGAGTCAACCAAACCAGAGGTGAGTAAAGCTAGATGGAACACTAGCTGGTAAAAGATGAACCTTAGCTTGTCGGAGAATATAGTTTTTTTCAGGATTGAAACATGATTATTATCATAGATGTTAGACAGGTTAAAGTCGACGCAGTTGATGATTTAGCACAAAAGCAGTCGAATAGATTCAGTAGCTTGCCTTTTGTTCATGCTTTCATTATATTCTCCATAATGTTCGTTTTCTATTTTTGATGGATCCATAATGTTCGTTGGTGATTATATGAAATGTTTTTTCCTGGTGATCTTTTCATGTGTATGGGGCACATGTGCATTACCGGCATTTAAATATAACTCTCCTTTGTGCAAGCATTACTCATGCATTCTTAAACAAGTGATCAACTATTGTAATTTGCAAAACCTGAAATCGTTCAAGGCGCATTGGTCAAGCTAAATATTATGTTTGTGTATAGATTCCTTTTTGGCACGAATTTTTCTGGAAGCTGGACTTATAGCGAGCAAGAAGGAAGATCCCTACTTAGCACAAGCTTTATTAGTAATCAAAGCTGAATTTGCTGGACCATTAGATAATATTAGCCAGCCCTAAACATAAACTTCATTGCTTTGAAACTACAGAAAAGTTAATATTGCCAACAATACAATTTAGATCACTATTCATTACTTATCTGCCCTCCTTATAATCAGCATGACATCATTGGAGCACTCCGATTGGTCATGTAACAACCCACCCCGTTGTTTAGTGACGCAGTTAAGTTAATCTCATTCTCATCAACCCTTTTGTAGAAGAATAAAAGCATTGGTATCTAATCTCACAGCCTGAAATCCTTCTCTTATTGCATAGAGTTCTACCTCTAACCTTTGCGTGGGAAGGAGGGAGAGAGTGTCGAAAGGCGGGCCTTGTCTTGGCATTATGAAATCTGCCCACTTCAAAAAGCTTTTTCACATATCATAATTCCATATCCATTATCCAGTAGTACTTCACACTTTTTTTCAGTGCTTACATATTCATCTGTTGGCATTTGTTTTTTAATATTTCTGGTAAATTAGTCACTACTTCTTAAGTTTTCAGTCGTAGTCTGTATAGAGAATCTTGTAATTAAGAGCTTATATGATGTAAGCAATCCAAAATTTTCAACAATTTCGGATGTGTAATCATCTTATCTTTGTATAAGATATGTATACTTGGTTTTTCCATGTGCACTTGGAAATACTATTTTTATGTTGAAAGCAGAATAGTCAAATAAACAAGCAAATTACACGCGAATATCAACAAATTTTCATTAATCTCATTAAAGGAAAAGAAGATATATATTCATAGAGAGAGAGAGAGAGAGAATAAGTTATAGGAATAGCTTATTATGGGATATGTGATGAGATCATTGGATAACTTTTAATTTAAGCAATTTTCACCAGTTAAAACATGTGCATGTACTGTGCTTTTACCCCAAACATATTGTTGCGATTAATACAGTATCATTTTTCGTTGGTCACATTAGAGAAAGAGAATAAGTTTCGGGAATCGCTTATGGAATAGTGTTTAGTAGTATGTATGTACCATTCTTTTACTTTATGTCTTTATTATGATGATAGCATAAAGAAGTAAGTGATCTCATCCCACCAGATTATGTTTTAATCTTAAGGCCTTTTTTTTAGGTAAAAAATAAAGGATGATTCTACACACGTCCTTCGATATCCAATAAATAATTATCAAAAGCTTGCAGCTTCGGAGAAAGAAACTACTATGACTACTCTCCTTTATTCATTATATATAAATTAAAATGAGTTATCGGTGGTATTATAATATTATGCTTGCTTTGTATTAAAATAACTAATGAGATCGTGAGGATTAATAAAAATATTATAGTTCAAAAAAGACCCATATTGATGTGGGTCTCTATGATAATAAATTTTCATATATAGCATAATTGGGGTTTGTATTTGGGTCAAGAAATTGGAAGTGGTCTTCCCATCTGGCCAATGATGACGTCGAGAATGACACTTTTTCTGGCCCCATCATGCTGACTAAGCTTTGATTATTTGATAATAGCTAATTGCAGTTGGTGTGTAATTGACTTGACTCCATTTACAATACATGCTACTCTTTTCTCTTTTCTTTTTTATTGAAATTGATCAATTGGGTATTGTTAATTTTGCTTTGAAATCCCCACTTCATTGGTCTTTGTTTGTTTGATTTCCTGTGTTGTCTTTTGTAACTCGATTAAGGGATTTGTGAATATGTATTGTTCAAGAGAGTATCTCATATTTAGAATCTAGTTTTCTCTAGTGTGTTTTTGTTTATTCAATGTGTCATTTGAGATAAATGATAATGAGTTGAGTAAATTTTAATTTTTTTAAGACAAAATGAATGGAGTAAATTTATGTTACCTTATGACTATGAGTGGAGTGGGTTGATATCCTACTCTTTTAATTTTTTTCCATATTTTATTGAAAATATTCTCTTGAAAAAGTTCTTTACATATATTCTATAAAAAGTATAAACAAATGTTCTTTAGTACAAATATAACCCATCAACTAAGGGATCATGTGTGCATATGATATAAGGTGTCTCAATTTCTCTTTTCTTTTACCAACCCACCATAATATTTTATATTAGAGGAATAAAATACCCAACGAACTATGAAAAACATTTTTCTTCAATAAAGTAAAAAAATAAAAAAAAAAACCTTGATAAATATTGAAAATCAATTGAAATAGAATTCTCCATGTGATTTTGTTTTACACATAAGTCTTTCATCGAAAAATTAACTCAAATACAATTGACCGTCTGCTTGATTATAAATAGGGTTAATTTCACAAATGCACAAAAACAATAAAAAAATAACAAAAATACGGTTTCACGGAATTTTAAATATTTTTACGATTTTTTTGATTTTATTTACATAAAATACAGTCTTTTTATGTAGAAATTTTGTTCTTTTGTTGTTAATTTTTTGTTATATGTATGTTATTTTTTGTTATTTTTTTGTTGTTATTTTGATGTTATTTTCATGTTACTTTTATGTTGTTTTCTTGTTGATTTTATGTTGTTTTTGTGTTATTTTTTGGAAAACCGTAAAAATTAAAAAAAAACATTCTTTGAACGTAAAAATGTAAATATTTTACAAAAAATGGTGCCTTATGTAATTATTCCTTATAAATATATCTCTTAGCTTATCCTTAACTTAAAACATTTTATTAACTCTCTAAAATATCATCTTCATAAATGTGTAATAATATAGTTTCCGATCTTCATCAAATTTTGTAATTTGTTTCTCCATTTTAGAAAATATTAGCACTAAATATATTTTTTTAGGGCCCAGAACGGCATAACCATGATCCTTATTTTGAAAAGTGAATTTACAGCATTACTCTTAGCTAGCCTTTTATTGTGTGAAAAAATATATATTAATAACTTTTTGTCAAAGGGAAATTTGATTTTCTATACTTAGAAAATCAAAAAATTTGATTTCTAAACCAATAATTTAAACCCTAAAAAAACTATACTTTTTTTTTCAAAACCCCAAAAATACCCCCAAACATCTCTCTCTCTCTCTGTCTCGGCCGGTCCCAAGAATCCCACACCCCAGGTCCGATGGTCGGACCATGGGGTCCGATGGGGTCCGACCAATCGGACCCATCGGACCCCATGGTCCGACCATCTGACCTCTCTCTTCCCCTCTCTCTCTCAAATCGCAGAAAAAAAAAAAAAAAAAAAATTTCACAGACTTGCTCTGACCTTGGGGTCCGATGGGTCCGATTGGCCTGACCCATCGTACCCCAAGGTCCGACCATCTGACCTCTTTCTTCCTCTCTCTCTCAAATCGCAGAAAAAAAAAAAAAAAAAAAAATTAAAGGCGGTCGGACCTAGGGGTCCGATGGGTCCGATCGGACCTCTGTCTTCTTCTCTCTCTCAAATCGCAGGAAAAAAAAAAAAAAGTTTCAGAGGGTCGGACGGGTTGGGGTCGGACTGGGGTTGCTCTTTCGGGTTGGGGTTGGGGTCGGAGGGGTTGGGGTCGTGGTCGACGGGGGTGAGGGTGGTGATCGGCGTTGGGGTTGACGTGGGTGGGTGAGGGTGGTTCGGGTGAGGGTGGGCGGTTGGAGTGAGATAGAGGGAGAGAGAGATGATGCAGAGAGAGAGAATATTGTGAGGGGGGTATTTTTGGGGTTTTGAAAAAAAAAGGAATAGTTTTTTTAGTTTTTAAATTTTTGGTTTAGGGAAAAAAATTTTTGATTTTCTAAGTATAGAAAATCAAATTTCTCCCTTGTCAAATAATAATAAAAGTAAAAGCAAATTGATTGGATTTTGTAGTATAAACTACATGATCGCATTCCCACAACAATATAACAATAGGAAAGTCCTTCTAAAACTTTGTTTTTATTTTTTGACTTATATATACACATACAGAAATAGAGGGGATCATTTCGAGTTGTCATTTTTAACAATCATACAACTATTATTTTCCCATTTTGTCTCCCTCAAAAGACCAAAAAAGTAGAACAAGATAATAAATTCGATCAAGGGGTAGGTACTTTAAGGATATGCAATTAGAACCGTAGAGGCATTTTACTAATAAATAAATATATATTTATATATTAAAAAACCTCATGTATGTAGTAAAACTATAATTCATTTTATTGATAATTTAATAATTTTTAGTTTTAAATATAAAATTATATCAATTGTAATAAAATAAAAGTGAAATAGGTTTAATTTGATAATAGTTAAGTATGGTGTTATTTAAAGTATGTTTTGTAAACTATACAGTTATTATTATATGATGAATAAATGTACAAATAATATTGAATATTTTAAAAGCTTAGAGTAAATTAATATTTCTAATTAAATAATTGTTTTTATCTAAAAGATTTGATGATAAATGCTGCCTCTAAGTGAGTCTTTTATCATGATAAGAAATAATTAAGTGGGCCATCAGCCATGAGAAGCTGCTACTCTTTCTTCGAAAGAAAAGCACCAATATTCTCATCCTTGTATATATATATATGTTATCAATAAATCGTTATCATATCTCAGTTTTGTGCCTTTTTATTATTTTATGTTAGGAGAAATTTTAAATATGCCCTTTTATTATGTTTTATTTTTAATTTATGGTATAAAATTTTTAATTATAAAAATAAGTTAATTTATAAAGTTTTAAAATTATAAAAATACACTTTGTTAAAAAAAAAAAGTAAAAAAACAACGAGAAATCAACTTCATGACAATTATAAATCAACTATAAAACAATTAAAAATAATCTGAAAAATAACCTCATAACAACTATAATATAACTATAAATAAATTATAAAACAATAAAAAATTATTTATTATTTTTATTGAAGAGGTATTTTTGTAAAAATAAAAAATAAAAATGAAAAAAAAAAAAATTCTTGTTGAATTATTTTTGTAATTTTTTTCAAGTTTTTATTCTATTATATAAATTTTTCCTTATACTAGTCATGCTGGCCTAATAAATTGTAAACATCGACTATAGTATTCTACTATGTTGTGCCATCAAGTTTAAACTTTGTATAAATTGTAATTAAAGATATAATTTTGGATTCATGGCACTAAATTATTTAATGTAAATTCTTTAGACTATAAATAATTTCATCTTTAAGAAGAATAACTTTTAGCTAACTTCAAATAATTATAAAATTTGCCTCTGCATGATTTGAGTTTAAACTGATGTACTAATTAAGCGAAAATATAGCAAATGATCTCTGATTGATAATAAAGACAAAAAAAATATTTGCATTTTTTTTTATAACTATTTGCATTATTGTTTTTATAAAAAGAAAGAAAGAGAAAAATTATAAAATACGGTGGTGGGGCATATTAGTGGAGTTGGTACTAACCCCAAAGCCTAATAAAATTTTCATTAATTTGATTGAGTTTGAATATGATTGTAACACAATTTTAAATTTATGAAAGCAAAGCTAATAGTTGTTTCTTCAAAAAAAAAAAAAAAAACTAATAGACAAATCGTACACGCAGTTACGGATCCAGAAATTTTATTTTGTGGAGGCTTATTTATTATTAAAAAATATTTATACATATATTATAATTACTCTTACTAAATTTATTTAATTTCGTGGGGGCTTTTTTATTATTTTAGTCTATAATTATTAAATTAAAAATAATTAAATTTAATTTTTAAAAGACAATATTTTTATTAGCACAATAACTTAATTGGGTCCGTCCCTGAGTACACGAGCCTCTAATTGAGAAGATAATTAACATTACGATAGTTATTTGATTGTCGTTGCATGCTTTGACACTTTAATTAATAAGAATAAATATATATTATATCAATTATTAAGATTATCTCTAAATATATAGTGTAAAATTTGTGTTAATTTGGCTCTTTTATAGGTTTGAATTAATTGAGTTGTCTCATTCCCTGAAACAAAGAAGAAAAAAATGTACGTTCTTCTATGTATATATATATGCTAATTTAATGCAAAATTTCCTTCTTACCCTTCCTGCACAATCACATGTCAATATATACTCATCAATATGTCATTAATTTGATTTTATTAATTGGTAAGTGGAAAACTAAAATAAAATAATTAGTGGGACCAGTCGTGTAACACGCACAAATATATATTCGATTATTATTGGTCCTTATATATACGAGAAAGGTGAGTTTCATGAACTAAACGTAATGGCTTTATTAAAAACTGATTTCATATATACATATATTATCCATGCATATATGATTGTATAGTTACTAAGAGCATCTCCAACGACATACTAAATTTAGTGTTCCACTATCATCAAATTTAGTGTCAAAAAATATTTTTACTCCAACCACAATACCAAAAATTACACTATAAAAATATTTCTTATTATTATATTAATTTTTTAATAAAATAAAAAAAATTAATAACATATTAATTAACAAAAATTACAACAATTATTATATTTAATTAATAATTTAAATAAATTTACTAATTAAATTAAAGATAATAATACGGTAAAATTGGCGAAAATCTATAAACTAAAATATCATATTACAATAATATAAATATTAACTAAAGAATAAATATTATATTCGAAAAAAATTAAATTAAATTAAATCAAACCAATAATTACAAAAAAAAAAATATTATAATATGTTTTTATAATGCATCCCTCTAAATAAAAGAGTCACGTGAGAGAAAGTTTGAATTTTATTTTCGGTGTGTTAAATTTTTCTAAATTTTTTAAAATTTTGCAGGATGACTTAAATAACTTTAATGTACACGACCATAAAAAAAAAAAACTAAAAAAGTCTCTCGAATGCTAAAACAGGTTGGAGTATATCAGTGCGCCACTTTTAAAGAAGTGCATTATTTTAGACGTGTTAAATTTTTCTAAATTTTTCAAAATTTTATAAAATTTCTTAAATAATTATAATATATACGACTATATAAAAAAATATACTAAAAAAATTTATCGGGTGCCAAAACAAATAGGAATAAATTTATACATCACTTTAAAAATATATATTGTAAATTTTTTTAAAAAATAATTCTTAATTTTATAAATATAATAATATAAATATATATAAATATTAATTAAATTATATATAATACATATGTAAGATTGTTATAAAAGCGTGCACGGCATATATACCGTGCACTGTAGACAAAACTTTAAAATGCTGCTTGAAATGCAGCTTCCTTGGACCATAATCACGGTATATATGAAAATATACCGTCTCCTTGCACATGCTCTAACTAGGTAGGAAATATGGCACATTTTTTGAGAACGAAAAAAACAAATCCTAAGGAAATCATTTTTCTACTCTCTTTTGCACTCCTATCATTCCATCAAATGTAGATTTTTTTTTTTTTATATTATTTAATTATTTTTGTGATGCACATTAATATGCACAGTGCACACTTTTTATATATAATATATTTTTTTATTCACCAAAAAAAAAAATGATAAGAACTTTTCAAAATAGTATATAAGATTGGATACTTATATCATTACAATAAAATGATATCGATTATAAATAGTTAGTATTGAACATATGCGATAGCAAAAGAGACGAATAAATAAGTGATCACTGTTCTAAATAATCACGCCACTTAAGTCATTAATAATAAACTGACCTATCTAAAGCTTAAAACACTTACATATTACTGACAAAATTTACTTTTTTAACCAACAATTTTTTTTAAAGGTAATTTACTTAATTTGTTGATATTTAATAAAAAAATAAATTCATGCACATATGGCGCTATGTGGTTGATGGTGATGTAGCAATGACGTATCACATTGAGCCATATGGCATAACTAAAATTTTATATTACAACATTGTATATTAAATAGTTGAAGTGAAATTATTAATGGTAATAGAAAAAGTGTCAAAATAATTAGGATTGATAGTTGTAACAATTCAAGGTAAAAAACCTGAATAACTATTTTTAGATGTCTAAAAAATATATAATTTCTTTTAAAATTACAAATATAAAATATTTGAATAATGTGATTTGTCAATTATTACCACGTCTTTTTTATTATATATGTTGGGTTACAAATGTGTTATAGTCTAAATTTTTGCCCAAAAATACAAATTACAGCCTCCAAGAAATTAACACATGAACTCAGTTCCTAATGAAAAAGAATATGTTAATAATAATATAACTCTCGTAGAACCAGTCTCAAGTAATTTCAATTTGCGGGATGATGTAACCAAGATAGAGTTTAGTTGCAAACTATGTCCAGCATAATCAAAAGATAAGCATGACCAAGAGAAGTTAATACTAGTCGCATATATCTATTATCTGTGATGAGCATGTATGTCTTTCCTACGACCAAGGCCGGCCCAAGCATTTTGGGGGCTTTGTGCAAAATTTTAAAATTAAGCATTTTAGGAAAAAAAAAAAACCATGTACATTAAAACTACAATACTATTATTAGTTTTTTTTTTTAAATTCGTTCATAAATTTTCAATTATAAATTTTTTATTTATGTATATATAATAGGAAAAAAAAATAAAAAAAATAGGCATTTTAAAAAAAAAAATGAGCCTTAAAAAAATGGGGGCCTTATGCAATGGCCCAAGCTGCCCAATGCTTGGGCCGGCCCTGCCTACGACAAGTAAAAATCGTTTTTTTTTACATATTTGGTCCAAATTATTAGTGTGTGATGACTCGTAATGAATTCGCATTTTGTAAGTTGTCAACAAATTCTAAATATTCGTAGACATTTCTTAATTCAAATAGGCCCAAAGGCTCATTATGCAATTCCAATTACAGAGCCTTCTAGCTCGCGTGTTTAGAATATGAACTGCAAGAGCGGAGCTCTACCAACTGAGCTATATCCCTCCGAGCCAAGTGGAGCATGCATGAAGGAGTCAAATGCTTCTTGTATTATTTTCCTTGGCGCAGCTAGGCCATCCTAGACTTGAACCAGAGACCTCGCCCGTAAAGTAAATCATCGCACCTACGATCTAACCAATTGGGAGAGAATAAATAGATTCTTTCCTCGGGTTTAGGTATTGGCCTCCGATGATCCTAGTACCAAGTACTTCTTAGCAAGCTCCAATATGATCAGATTTATAAGTAAGATCTCTTGTAAAATATGAGCAACACTAAATCCTTCTAGAGCCCAAACTTCTATTTCTCCTACCCGTTGTTAGGGTCGGCCCTCAAACAAAGTGGGCCACAGGAAAAAATTTATTTTTGGGCCCTTATGTTAAAAAAAATATGGTATTTTTCAAAGCCAGTAAAAAAATATATAATTTTAAAAGGAAAAAAAAAATTGAGGCCCTGGGCTAGATGGGCCCTAGGCACAGGCTTAGCCTGCCTATGTCCAAGGTCGGGCTTGCTTGTTGTCCCCCCTTGTTTGGCCCTTCATCTAAGGAGTTGTTGTGTAACAAGATATGTGTACTAATAAGTCATAGACGTTATTGTAATTAAGACAAGAATGGATGAAACTTAAATTTATTTCTTTAAACGTTTATCTTAATTAATTTTGTATAATTATTGTAATAACAGTTTAATTTGATTACTTATAATATTAGTGGACACACTTTCTTAATAAATGAATAATCAATTGATAAAAAATAATAATAATAAATGGATAATCAAAATGAAATAAATTAAATTGAAATTATTACATAAAATAGAATAAACACATCGAACTCTGATTAAATTAATATAATTCTTTTGTATACTTTATATTTTTGTTTTTACTTTAAGTAAATACTCACATAACTACTAATAAGAATTTTTGTTTTGCTCGAATACTTAATATTTTTTTATAGTACCCAAATTACTCATGATAACAAAATGAAGTATTAATCCCACCATGAATATTTTCTTTCGTAAACATATAATTAGAAGTAATTTATATTTTATAGTTTCTACTTTCTACTTTCTAGAACGTTAAACGATGAACATTATGTACGAAAGTTCCTATTTATGATTTTATTCTAATTCTATCTTAAACGTTAACGAGATTACGAGATGCTATGATTGACGCTTCACGTTAATTTTCGGTGGTCGGTGTACCAGAAGATCCTTATTCCTTCAAGTATTGTTGGCTACGCCATATGCCACGTCATCATATCGTTTTTTAATTAAGAAAAACAAAAATATAAAAACGTTTGTAAGAACTTTTTTTTTTAAAATAAATAAAAAAAAAGACGATATTAAGCAGCTTCGATGAATGTGATGTATGCTTCAACAAATAACAACCTCACTTAGCGAACGCGGCATTTAATAAAATAGGCATTGTTAAGTGGTGAAATTACGAAAATGCCATTGGACTTCATTGTGGTCAAACCGAGTAGAATCCTGCCCATTGTTTTGTCTTTTCTATATAGACTGGTAACCGTGTATATTGTAAGTTATAACTACATTTTACTACAAAGAACACGACTTTGATTCAATTTGTAGTTTATAAATTTCTATAAATCCTTTTTGTTCGAAAGAATCTATCATATTATTTTGTTCTTTAATTTTATATTTCATTGCGCTTTAAATATTATTTTTTATTGACCATAAAAGTTGGAAGTCAAAATTTAATTAAGTCATAAATTATTTTAAGTTTCTTTTAATGATAACGTTTATAGTCTATCTCTGTTCCCTAGTCCAGCTTTATTACATTTTTTTTCAGAAAAACAAGTCATCAATTTTATTGAATTATTTAATTATAAACTATCGCGTGCATATTAAGAGCTAATATATCAAACAATTTGAAGCTCTTAATTAATATGATTGACGGTTCAATTTTTTTTTTTTATTTTGAGTGTAGCGTAATGGTATTCTTAGAATCAACTAATAGCTTATAGCTTAAAGATCTTGGGTAATTAAACTTACTTCAAGCTTGCCTAAAATAATTATCGTCTTTTTTTTTAAAAGAAACGAATAAATTCCATTAAAAAACACTAAGTTAAAAAAAATTCGAGATTCAAAAAATAAGTAAATTTAGACAGTCAAATCCATAGGTAAACCTGACCACTAAACACAGGCCTCGTCTAAATCTAGAGCTCGTTTTGCTAAAGAATGAACAATATGGTTATTAGACCAATTACAATGAGTCAGGGATATGCTATTAAAAGATTTTCAAACATGATTAGTATCATTAAAGACAATACCAAACTCATTGAGACAATGAGCGCTACTATTGACAGTAAAAACTACCTATTGACAATTAGAGAAAGTAGTAACTGATGTATACCCCATCTGTAGGCAACAAGAAAGTCCATGAAGGAAAGCTTTGGCTTCAGCAACGTGAGGCTCCAAAGATTCCACGCATGGAGCTGCACTCGAAAAAAAGACATGCCCAATGTGATTGTAAACCAAGGCCTCCATCCCTATTGTAACGAATTCCAACATCCACAAAAAGGTTGAACTCGCCAAGAACCAGATCAGTCTTAGAATAAGACTTTCCATTGCTCACATTGCTAGACGACAGAGGACAGACCCATAGAAGCTGACCCACCAATATTAACATCTTGATACTTTCAAAGATAGTTCATGGCCCAAGCACTAACCTTATTGTCGGAGAGAAGCTTATGATCATGTACAAAAGTATTTTGCCTATTCTAAATACACTAATCAAGGGTAATGAATTGTTCAAGTTCTTGTCTACTATTCACACAACCCAGTAACAATTCATAATAACAATTGTTAACTAAATTTGAAAAATTTAGACTTAATTAATAATAAAAAAAGAAAATAAAAAAAGCCTCAATATATATCACGTCAAACTAATTTATTATTGAGATATCAGATATTGTTTTAATTAATGTTTTTTTTTTGACAACTTTTCTAAATTAACACCAAATTACACATAAAACAATAGCACATAGAGTAATTTGCGACATAAATACTTAAGTTTAACTCTCAGTTGCAAATAAATACCTAAGTTTAATTTTTAGCGGTAATAATACTTAAGTTATATTTTTAGAACTCTTTAGGTACCTAACCGTTAAAATTTTATGTCATTATCTACGTGCCATTTTCTTATTGGTATATTTTAATTAATTTTTTTTTTTAAAAAAATAAAAATTTAATGACTTGGACCAATTAGGAATTGTCACGTGTCAATTTACTTAACAATTAACAGTCAGGTACCTACAAAAGTTCCAGAATTATAACTTAGGTATTATTACCGCCAAAAATTAAACTTAAGTATTTATTTGCAACTGGGAGTTAAACTTAGGTATTTATACCGCAAATTACTCATAGCACCATACGATGATATGAAAAGTTTATAACCGTCAACTCAATGCATTGATGAAATAATATGAAAAGAGTATTATTATTCGGTATAGTAGTGTCTAGTATTTTTTATAGGTGTCATCTTAATTATGACTAGTTAGTGATATTCTCTAAATTTTTTTTTTTTTAAGTTATATAGGACTTGTTACTTAATTATACCAATAGCAGTATAAAATGCTAGACTCCAATAATATCTCTTAGCGAGAACTGCTAAAGGACACTACTTGTACCTAGCACCCTCTTACGTGTTAATATCGTTATTAGTGCAATTAAGTATCGAGTCTCATATAGCATAATATAATAATTTTTATAAAGTATCGCTAACCAATCACAAAATAATATGTTTAAAAAGTGTTAAGCACCACTAATACTTAATAACAATGCTTAATTTTCATGTGAAAACATTGCTGGTCTTGAAGTAAAGGTGAATAGGTTTTTGTCATTCTCACTCAACTGGTAGTGTACCATACCTAGTAAGATTTCTATCTTAATACTTTAATATTCCCATTTATTTTATTGATGGATGTACTTATAATAATACAACTTCCAAAAGTATTTAACTTAAGAGTACATTTTCGCTTCTAATATTAATCAGATGATGAATTGGACTACTGGAGAAAGTCATTTTTTGACGAAATCGGCCTTCAACAACCTTACATATGAAGATTAAATAAATTTAATACATTTAATACTGCACTTCAAGTATTGATGCAGGTATGTATATGTGTATATATATATAAACAAAGATAATTTGTGGTCAAATATCTTAAACTTTTAAATTTGACAAAGATCAAATCTTAAATTAAAAAAATAATAGTTAAACTCGACCCCTACTTTCTTTAATCTTTTGTTTTGTACTTTATTTGATCAGTGTATATATAGTAAAATTCATTAGTCTACCTATTATTAATAAATAAAAAAATTAAAATCAGAAAATAAAAAATAAAAATATTTTTTTTCTCTTTCTTCTTTTTTTCTTTTTTTTCCTTTCTTTTTATTTCTTCTTCCTCTGAAAATCCTATCTCATTCTCTCTCTTCCTCTTTCCCTCTTTCCCCATTTGTTCATCTTCTTCTTCCTCTTCTTCTTAACACTATCAACCTAAATCGTCTGCGAATTGTTGTGATATTTTTAACATGCAAGTATACGTATCGTAAACAAATAATAAATTCACAAAGAGTGATGTCGATCCCATAAGAATTATAGTTAAGTGCTTTAAAATTAAATCTTTACTTCTATTTGGCTATATCAAATTAGAGAGAAAAATAAAACTAGAAAACAATAAAAACAATAAAAACACAAAGCAAGTAAATTAATATGTAAATTAACGATGATTAAAAGTTAGGGTTTTCGATTTCAATTGCATCTATTCATTATAAGTTCAACATGATTCAATTCATAATACCAAATTCTATGCAATAGCAGGTTTACTAAAGTAATTTATATTTTCTCAAATATATAAAATCTCAATTACATGCAAATTTTTTACTCTCATGATAAATTAAACACGAAAAAGGCTTTAAGCATAGATTTCCTATAAGCCATCCAAACCATATAGGTACTCTCGTCCGATATTGTTGCGAAAATTATTAATTACTACGCAAGTGCACGCAATCAAGTAGTATACTCACGCAAGTGAGGTCGAACCACAGGGAATTGGATTAATTACTACTAAACTATACTTATAATTCTATTTGGCAAATCAAAAGTATTTATGATTGAAAAAGGAAGAAAGAAATTCAAGAAACTTAAAGAAACAAGTGAATATTAATTAAGATAAGAAAATAGGGAGACGAATCCTGTTGTTAAGTTACCAATGTTAATGTCTAATTGCTATCCTTCTCTTGAAGTGAATGACAAATTATAAATTAACCTAGCTCTTTTCAGATCTTCTAGGTTCTAAATCTCATGCTCTCTAATTAATCTCTTAATTAAACTAACATGAAATCAGCATTAAGCAATAATCTAAATGTCACAAAGGCTATGTAAATACTTTCGTTTCACATCAAAACCTAGACTATCCAATTTTAGCATTCTCAATTCTCACTTTTCAGATTTCGAATTGAGATCATAAAACATGTAAAAGGTGATCAATCTTGCACATGGAAATTAAACACAAATATGAATAGTATTCACAATCAAGATGGAGGAATGGCAATTAATCATTAACTAGGAAAAACTTAAACAACATTCATCATTCTCCCTAAATAGGAGTTTAGTTCAAAACATCCATAATCAAATCCATAATTAACATTGAAATAGAAAAGAACATAAAAAATTAAAGAGAAGAGAAAGAACTAGTTGAAGCAATTGATCCGGGTCGCCACAAGCCGCTCTTCTAGCCTCCTCCTTTGTTTCTAGGGTTCTAATTCGGAATGAACCCTAATTTTCACGAACTCCCTCTATTTAAACCAATTCTCATCTTTAAAATTCGTGAAATTATGAAACTGCCCAAAAATCCCGTCACTGGGGTCCCCGTCGCGACTGGCAATGCCCCCGTCGCGACGGGGTTAAGCAACTTTATCTCGAACTTCTCTCTGCCAATCCCCGTCGCGACGGGATTTGGCAGCAACTTATTTTTTTGGTTTTTCTTCTCAATTCTTTCACCACTTGTCCTCAATTCTTGTAAATACTTTCTTTAAACACCCGGGGACCTGACACAAAAGAATCAAGCGTAAAATAGTCCTAAAACTAGAAACAAAGAGTGAAAACTAACCGAAAATACGTCCCGAAACTTAGACTAATTTTAGCCTAACAGATATCGAAATTTATTTCTATCTCATTATTGCATAATTGACACTCACTTCTCAAATTTCGCATCAAAATCATAAATATTTAATTGGTGATCAGGTAATTAAAAGTAATTAAGTACGAATAAATATAATACATAGAAATTAGGAGAAATTAAATCATATTAAATTCATGAACCAATGTCAAACAATATCCATCTAAATACTAATGAATTATTTAGCAACTCATGTTCATCGTAGGAATTTCACACATATTAATTCAGACTAGAATAAGAAAATAGAGAAGAAAGGAATGCTGAAAACCCTGTTGAAAAAAGTCTTTCGCTATTGATTTTGCTCGCCAAATTTCGTATTGCTTGCTGAAAAATATCGAAGCCCTACTCTTTTTATAGCTAGAAAAAGATAAAAAAAAATATTTTTTGAAAATTAAAGGGGCAGGCCACGACATGGAAATAGTATGCCTAGGCAGAACTCCCTTTATTTGTGCAGTGAGCTTTCTACCTCGTTGACTAATAGTATGTTGGTCATAACTCTCTTGATATTACTCGGAATTGGACAATTCAAAATCTTCCGGAGAGATAAAAGAGAGAGATCTACAGCTTGTATGCTTTGACTTTCTCCAAATATGATCAGAATATAGTCTAATTTAAGTTTGAAGTTTCAGCTTTATTTTCTTGCACAATTTTCTCTATTTTATAGATTATATTTTTGTGAGATTTGACCAATTTATACATTCTGAGTGTCGAAACTTGAAATTAAAAAAACAAGCATAATTCTATTAAAAAAAGTGATTTAAAAGAAGAAAATTAACTCTAAAAATAACATAAATAATAGGCTAAAAATATCCTAACAGGAGTCCTCTTTATCAACCTCGTCAATCTGGTCAATCCCAATGGTCCAGACCCAATTGAAAGAATAGGATTTAAGCAATACCTTGTCCTCACCCAAATAAAAAATTGAGAAAACTTTGAATTCAAGTTTGGGGGCAGCGAGCGTGCTGGAAAGCGAGAGAAGGGTCCAATTTCGGTTTGATTTTGTTTAATTTTATATTAATAGATTTCATTTTTTTTTTCAAATTTGGGTTTTTATTTGATTGTGTTGGGTTTGTGATCTGAGAACATGTTTCGATAATGGTGTTGGTGGTAGTGGTTGGTGGTGTTGATAGATTGAAGAAGAAGAAGATTTTTGGGTTGGGGGTTCATGGGTGGGAGTTCATGGCTCAGGGGATCACATGATTGGGGTAGGGGATCACATGATTGGCGTTTTTAGGTTCGTGGGCCAGGGGAAAACGGGGTTGGGGATTTTGGGTGGGGGTTCGTGGCTCAGGGGATCATGAGTTTGGGATCTCGTGGGTGGGGATTTTCAATTGCTGTCGGGTTAAGGGAGGAAGAAGAAGAAGAAAGAAAAAAGAAAAAAAATAAAAGAAAAATAAGAAATAAAATAAAAAAGAAAAAAATATATTTTTGAACTATTTTTATTATTTTATAATATTTATTTAAATAAAATGACACGGTCTAATGAAATCATACCACGTGTACATAATTACATGTTTATTTGACATTTAACAACTAAAAATTAATAAAAGGAGACGATTGTGGAGATTGGAAAGTTTAACCATAATTTTTCCAGTCTAAGAATTTAATCGTGCAAAATTTATGAGTTCAAAGAATTTGATCGTAAATTACCTATAGACAATAATAAATGATAGAAATTATTCTAATAAAATTAAGAGAGATAATATTTTTAAAGTGTGTAAACAAAATTGTATATGTAATTATGTAGGTCCTAACAAAAAAAGAAAATGTATATGTAGGTAAACACTTACCAAAAATAAAACAGGTATACATAATTGAATATAGAGAGTAAAGACACACTGAATTTAAAATTTAAACATATTTAATAAATTAAATAGAATTAATAATTGGATGAGAATCTGTTTTCTCATGGCAATTTAGCACTAAATCAATTCTTATTACTCTTAAGGGAATTTTGTGGTCCCTACTTATTTTTTTTTTATATTTAGGTAGTTTTAATATTAATTTTTTATATAAGAGTTTTAAGACATTCTTCAATTTATTTATTATTTAAAAAAAATATATTTTTTCTAGATTGTAAATTTTAATTTTGAAATTAAAACTATAAATCTCAAACCACTTTTATAAAATTATTAAAATAAAATTTTAAGGAATATTTAACCATAAAACAATTTAAATTTTCTGTTTTTTTTTTAATTATTTATTTATTATTATTTTTTTGTTGGTTGAGAAAAACTTGACCTCATCAATTACTCAAGAGAAAGCCTCAGTAGGAAAAAAAAATACTCGATGATAAATGTTAGTAATACAATAGTCCTCCCAAAAATTTATTTTTATATGCATTTTAGTATATATTAATCATTTAAAAAAAAAGTATATATTAATTATGTGAATATATATATCATTATTCTAATTTGCCACCCCTAAAATTATTCTCTTACATTTTGCGCCCTATTTTTTTTTTCTCCCTCCGCCACTGAGAGTAACTAGGCCACCATAATTTATGCTCAACTTCACCCAATGCAGTTTTGCTAATGAATATACAATCTATAAAAGTGAATATTTATCTCATGAAATTATAGTAGTGAATATACACAATAAAACTAAGTAAATGGATTTATTTATTTTAAAAGAAAAAAAGAGGGAACTTTATGATTAATTTCAATAAATCCCTCAATTAAAGATGGATTAGTAGCAATAAATTTAATTTTCTTAATTAAGAGGCGAAGACTTTTTTTGTTATATGTACTTGTTTGAGGGTCACAATGTCATACGATTCAAGAACTCAACGATGTTTTTTGGAATATGAGAGAGAGAGAGAGAGCACTTGGCCAAGATTAATCTTAGGAAGAGAAAGAGATGAAGACTTTTAACTACACAAAATCAGTGTGAGCCATAAAATATCGGCAGATAAGCTTATTTTGGTCACTGTAAAGGTGGGGACCAATATTTTAATGAAGAAGCAAACCGAGTAGAAAGAAGAGTAGCATTGCCATCGACGAGGGTAGTTTTGTAATTATGTTAGAAGGTCAAGGGTAGTAAGTTGGCGGCGGGAATTATAAAGTTTGATGGAGAATTTATCAAATATCAAAATATTATTATTGGTGGAAGACAAAGAAAGCAAGAAAGAAAAGAAAGAAAAGAAAGGAAGAGTAGGAAAGAACGCCACGGTTAAAGGAGGAAGCTCTGTTAGCTAAGGAAGATCAATCTTTGAGCACACTGATTGATTGATTGCCTCTCCTCAAGCTTACCCCAACACTTCTCTTTCTATCACCAACCTAAGCTAAGGTATGCATACTTCTAATTCATATTTTTGGGTTTCAAGATATTCTTATTTGTCTTTTTATTTTCTCTTGAATAGGAAAGAAATCTTGTTGCAAGTGAGTTCTTCTGAGTTACTGTTTCTGTTGTTTCTTTTTTTTTCTTGTTTGATTTTGGCTGGTTTGAAGGCTGGATTCAGTCTCTGTTTGATGAAATTTAGAATTTGGGTAAAATTGGATTTAGGTTGGATATTTGGTTTTGATTTTATTTAGTTTTAAAAGCTGATTTGTTTATATATTGCATTGACTAATTAGAGTCTTGAAATGGAATTATTTATAGATATATTTTTTTTTATATAGTTTGATAAGGTTGGTCTTTGTTGCACTGTGCATATACTTGTTCTGTACAATAACTTGTGATATGATATAATTCAAGGTTTTTTTTTTGGTTTTTAGATAGATGTATATAATTAGCCGTTGTAGATCTATAAAGTCATCTCTTTATTTTGATGAAAAAAGCATTATGTTTATTAGGAATAAGATGATACATGATCTAGGTAATCAAAATATGGCCCCTTTTCTGAAGTTGAAGCACTGTGTAGATTATTTTAATTAATTTGCCTTTCCTATTCAAATCCACTTTTCCTGTGTTCTCAATCACTCTTCAATTAATTTGTTACCTTCAAAATGTTTCTTTTAATCTGTAGTTGGTCACTTTATTTTTTTTCCATTGATGGTAAATCAAATAGAATAAGGAGGTAATTTGTTCATATGTGGTTCTAATTATGTATTGTATAATGATTTCTGCTGTTTAGTAACACAGAAGTTTTGAAAAACTTTTTGATTAAATCTTTCAGATCTTCTTAGATATCTTGCCACCTTTTTTTATTAAATTTTAGATTAGGATGGTCTGTCCTCTTCAAATTTTTTTGTTTATATGTATATGATTATGTGCTATGGGAAGATTATGTTTTGTATTACTTCGCCTAAAGTCAATGATCTTTAGTGTTTTAATGTCAAATCTTCATTGTTTTGGCCTTTCTTTTTTCTTTCTGTTCAAATCATTTTTGTGTTGCTAGGCAATTAGCAGATGGTACTAAGAAAGAAAAGAAGAAAAAAAGCTGAAAAGTTATAACCTTAACCCTGACATCACGTATGGAATTTGTGAAAATAGATTTAGTATACCTTTCTGAAATTTCATATATTATCTTAGCAATTTGTAAGCAGGGCTTCAGGGTTATCTGAATTCATAACAGTTTGTCTGCACTTTTTCTCGTTTTTCTTGCAAATTCATTTTCACCGAATGAGCTTTTGGCTCATATTGTCTTATTTAGGTAATTAACCTGGTTCTGCTGTTTGTGTAAGTGTGTTTAAAGCATGAGATGGAGTTGAAAGCTGATTTTTTTTTTATCTGTATTTTCTGTACACACATTAATCTTGATTTTTTTTGGATCACGTTTCAACATCATTAGACATAAAAAATATTGTATATGTATAAGAGCAGATACGATCCCTTAATATTTACTGAGTACATGAATGATATGGTTTACTGATTGTGTTTTGCTCGTTTTCCTTGTACAGATTGCCCTTGCCGTTGCATAATTGTCTTGATTGGAAGTACCAAGTATCTACCATAGCTGAAGAAACCCCCTAGAGACGTGTTGATGACTGAGTTTTATACGAGAATGGTTGTTACTTGTGGATCGGAGTAATTTACCCTTCTTGAGAAAACACTGAAAAGGGCTGCTAGCAAAAGTATTAATTCTGGACTATTCATTTCTTATTCTTAGATGCAAACTTCTCAAAAACACCAGCGCGTAAGCGTTATCCATGGGTTGTACCACAAACCTGTGCAAGAGATTGATTCCTATTGTATGCCTCATTTCCAAATTTTAGATACTAATATGTTCTCCGAAGTTGGTAGCCAAGGAAAAAGTGTTTCCTTTGAGACTTGCAACGAGAAATTCTTTACCCTTGACTCATCCCCAGCAACAACCGAGTTTCTCAACTGTGATTCTCCTTCTGCTGTGAGTGTCTTGTCAAATAGGAGTCCATTTTCGCCACAAGGCTCCCACACATGCTCATCTGATCCACATCATTCCCCTGACATCCACTCTGGATCATCATTTAGTGGCTGCTCTGGGGTTGATGATAGTAGTGATTTGAAGCACAGACTCAGGGAGATAGAAAAAATGCTGGGAGTTGAATCTGAAATTGTTGACAGCCATTTTTGCAGCTTCAAGGCTGAGTCCCGCCAAGCTCCTTCCATGGCCACTTGGAAGATGATGGAGAATAATAAGATGGACTTACCGCGCGTTTTGATTGAATGTGCATGTGCGGTCTCCGAATCTGAAACAACAAGAGCAATGGAACTAATGGAGGTCTTGGGAAATATGGTTTCAGTCTCTGGGGAGCCAATTCAAAGACTGGGAGCATACATGTTGGAAGGATTAAGAGCAAGGTTGGAAAGATCAGGGAGTGCAATCTACAAATCCCTCAAATGCAATGAACCAACGAGCTCAGAGTTACTCTCATACATGTCGATCCTCTATCAGATAGTCCCGTTTTGGAGGTTTGCTTATATATCTGCAAATGTTGTCATTCGGGAAGCTATCCAATATGAACCGAGAATCCACATAATTGATTTCCAAATTGCTCAGGGAAGTCAATGGATGGCCTTGTTTGAGGATCTTGCTCGAAGGCCTGGTGGTCCCCCATTTGTCAGAATTACGGGTGTTGATGATTCTCAATCCGCCTTTGCTCGTGGAGGGGGTCTGTCCTTAGTTGAGAAGAGGCTGTTGAAACAAGCCCAGTCACTCAATGTGCCATTTGAGTTTCATGGTGCAGCCATGTGTGGCAGTGAGGTAAAGTTGGAGACTCTGAGAATTCGACCGGGTGAAGCAATAGTCGTTAATTGTCCATATGTCTTGCATCACATGGCAGATGAAAGTGTGAGCACTGAAAATCACAGGGACCGGTTACTGAGGCTAATCAAGAGCTTGTCACCCAAGGTAATGACCCTTGTTGAGCAGGAATCAAACACTAACACTTCTCCATTCCTTGGAAGGTTCAGGGAGACTCTTGATTATTACACAGCCATGTTTGAATCAATTGATGTAGCTCGTCCCAGGGACGATAAGCAGCGGATCAGTGCTGAACAACATTGTGTGGCTCGGGACATAGTCAACATGGTTGCTTGTGAAGGACAGCAAAGGGTTGAAAGGCACGAACTTTTCACTAAATGGTGGTCAAGATTGACAATGGCCGGTTTATCACCATACCCTTTGAGCTCTTCTGTCACATATGCTGTGAAGGACCTGTTGAGGGAATTTAACCCGAATTTTAGAACAGAGCAGCGCCACGGGGCTCTTTATCTTGGCTGGAAGAACAGAGCTATGGCCACCTGTTCTGCATGGAGATGAAGAGGGTTGAATAGAAAGATGCAGATTGTAAATCTTTTTTTTTTTTTTTTTTTGGGTTTTTAGTACTCATGTCGATTAGTTTTTTTAGAGGACTAGAGATGGTGGTGCGTATAGTTTTTGTAGAAACAAAAAGATTAAGTTCTTTTCCACTACTATAAGAGAACTATGAATCTTGTGTAAAGGTCTTGGAGTTGGGGGTGAGAAACAGTTGTCCTTAGTAATGCGAAATAGAAGAACTTCGTTTGTATTGCCTGAAAAAAAAAACAAAAGTTCTAAACAAAAAACCCTTCACTATGAATGATACCAAGGAATTGTTATGTTTATACTTTATAATTTATATAATCATTAAACCTTTTCTTTCCAGGTAAGGAACATTATTTTGCTTTCATATATTTCCACGAAAAAAGAACTATCTTAGAATGAAAGGGGCAAGCGGAGAAGGGTAGTTTTGTCATTTACGTAGTCGCAGCAAAGCAGCGTCGAATTCGGGCGCGTTGGTGAAGGAAGTGCCGATTTACGTAAAAATAGCACCAAATCGAATCGAGTCACGTTTCGCCAACTATGGAATCATAAATTTAGAATTGGTTAATTTCTCATTTGGATGCCAAAAGTGACAGATTGCCATACATTACACTTCATTCATGAATTCATCAATTTAGTTGAGTTTGTTTTTGCCAACGTTTTTTACAATCTCCTACCATATTGATTAAAAAATAAATTATATATTTACATATAAAAAGCAAAAAAAAGTTAAAAAACAGTCACTTGCTATCCCCTCTCAAACCATGAAATTTAAGGTAATTTCTTTGATTGTAATTCAATCTTTGTTTAATTGAGGTTTCTCTCTGTCCGTACTCTTAATTTGTGATTTTGTGATCTCATAATTAACCTGATATGTTATTTAATTTTGGGGTGTGAAATGAATAAATTGCAATAGAAAAAGGGTGGAGAGACAGATCAGAATCAGAATTAAGCGTAATGAAAAGAGACGAAGAGAGAGAACGGCGTCGTATTCGAGACAGGCAAAGAAGGCAATCAATGACATTGGAACAGAGAGAACGACATCTCGCTAGACGTCGTAAGAATTATCAACTCAGAAGACTCAGAAATGAGACTCGAACAGTACTTGATGATAAGACTACTATTGCTACAATGTCATTACAAGAATCAACAACCATGATCAACTCAACCCCAGAAAAAGATTTTCAGGATGATGATGTTGATGATCAAGAGAAGGAAGATCTCAATTCTGAATGCCTAGATTCCATAAGTGAGTTTCTGTGATTAACATTGTTTACTTATGTTTTAAAGCTTGAAACTCATTGACCCTTTAAAGATTGTTCATTCATTGTTTCTTGCTTTAGGTGGTCTTGAAATTCTGGCTCAGAAATCTGATAATGTAATAAAGAAGATACGATTGAGTCATGTAAGAAGTCTTGCTCGGTCGTTGAATCGTTTAGGAGGTGGGGTTGGTGGTGATACTAAATGTAAGTTTCTTTAATGCCTAAGATTTTCAATACCACCCGCACTACCTAAATATATATAAACTATTAGTGGAGTTTGTCAAAAAAATTTATGCGCACTATAACACTACACCTAGTCTACTTTTGAATTATGATACTTCAGTTGTATTAATCTATGTTTGTTTGAATAAATTATATGGGATTTGTTGGATTGATAGTGCAACTTGGAGTTGGAGACAATGATTCAGGTAGATTAACTGCTGGACTACGTTTGAATCGGATAAAGCGTCTTGCAAGGGAGCTGAATGTGTCTAATACTGATACTGATGGTGAAAGCCACCAAGGTCCTGTCTTTGCTTTCACTAATTAATTATAATAATAACTATAATAATAGATATATAGTTTGTAAATATTTAATAAATAGTTGATGATGATTCTAATTTTGTCATGTTCTAGGATAAAAGCTTTCATTATGACAAAGAGGTGAATTTTCATTGCCAAATAAAGATCAGGAATGAATTTCTTTTAGCTGGTCCAAATGGTTTTAGACAAAAGAAAAGGAAAAAGGTAAATGGGAAATGGATTATAATCTTCACTCTTTTTCTATATTGTTCTAACTTTATTGAAGCATCTGTCCCGAAATAGTATGTTATATACTAATTAATTCTTAATTTTATAACCCTTCTGTGTATTAGCAGATAAGTTTGACTACTGTGTCTAATTATAATAAAAGAACTTTGTCAAAATTAACAGCAACGTGACCCAAATTGCTTTTTATCTTGATGAAGAGGGACATGTTCATCTTTACTCCACCATAGAACTTCTATTGTCATTTTGACTCTCTCCTACTGACCAAATGTCAGTACTAAAAGACCCCATTCCTTTGTGATTCAATGCTTTTTGAGGCAAAATTGATTCCTTATTCAGCTTTGCTTTTATGGTCAATGGTCATCCTTAAAACTTTATTCTCTTACCAATTGAAACTTCTGTTGGCGCACACATAAACCAAATGTATGAAAAAGCAAGTTGTATTGATTCATAACTAAAAAACATTGTGCAATGTGAACTTGTGTAGAGAAACTAGTGGAAAGTTTCACGTCTTTTTGTTTGGTGGAAGAGTCATGTTATAACGTAGTTCTCTTTTCATAACACAATTAACTATGTTGAATGAGTAAATCTTAATCAGAATTTTTTTCTTATATCGATTTCGTTTGCTTTTGAAGTTGCAGGTTGGAGAAGGCTAACCTGAATTAGCTGAGAAAGGGCTTCTTGCATATAAATGAAATGAAAACTGACTGGGGCTCTTTGACTTAGAGAATATTAAGGGAACAAAATGTATGGGTTCTTTGCAATAAATTCATAGTAAAACAGAACTAGGTCTAATATCTTTTATCTATTGTAAGTACGAATACATTTCTTTCTTTATTAATAATAATAATATTATTATTTGATTCATTTGAGCAAATATTTCTTCGGTTGTCATGTATTAATTTAAGATGTAAATCCTTAACTGTAGTGATTGACATGGTAATGGTATGGTATGGACAGGGCCGGTCTTAAGGCATATGGGGCCTAAGGCGAAATTAAATTTTGGGGCCCTATATATATAGTTTAACTATTATAAAAATAATAATTCTAGTGGTTAGTGTAATGATAAAATTTTAAAAAACTCTTAAGAACTCAAAGGTTCAATCCCTCATAACTACACATTAAATATTTTTTTAAATTAAAAAGTAGAGGTTGGGAATTGATCCGATGACCTCTTACTTTAAAGTAAGACCTTTTACCACTCCACCAAACAATTTTTATAATATTTTTTTTCTTATTTCACACTTTATCTATGTATTAATTTTTTTTTTTTACAATATCGGGGCCCTGAGCGTTCGGGGGCTCGAGGCGCACGCCTAGCCCGCCTACCCTCAGTGCCGGCCCTGGGTATGGAGTAGTGAGGAAAGATTGTGGTCTGTGCATGTAAATTGGTTCATCAACTAAAAATGTACACTAAAGATTCAAAGCAGTATTAATTCCAGTCATGAGATTGGCTAAACCTCTTAAACTAGCTCAAACCATAATCTATAGTTAATGTTTCACATTTGATATTAAAGAAATAAAAACTAATGTTTACATCTTAAGTTAATTAACCATACTACTTTCGATTTCTCAATCTGTTTGTTTAATATGTTGAGACCCCCTTCAGTGCATTCAAGTTAGCTCCATTTGATATCAAAAACTAGTTATAAAAATTCATGTACGTTTAATTTAGATCTGTTTAAATAGGAAACAACCATTAATGAAAAATGAGTTCTCAAACCGAATTAACAAGGGAAATTTACATGGTATACTAACTTTTGTCATTTTTTTTATAAAAATACTGCCAGACGGAATTTTTAACTTTTTTATTAGTATTTTTTAATAAGTTTCATACGGCAGTATACTGTATTAAGTTTTCACTGGTGTTCTACTGGTGTTTTACTAGTGTTCTACTGTTGTTTTGAGTTGTTCTGCTTTGTGTTTTACTGGTATTTTACAAAAACACAGTATTTTTGAAAAGATTTCCGTGTGACAGTATTTTTGTAAAAGTTAACTCAAATTCCAGTATTTTTGTAAATTTTCCATTAACAATCGGTGTCTTAACAATGCTTATTTGTTTAATTAATATGCTATAAATAAAATGTAGAGAAAATCATAAACAACAAGCTTTCATAGCTCAGTTGGTTAGAGCACCCGTTTAGTAAGCGGGAGGTCTTGAGTTCAACTCTCAATGAAAGCAATTTGTGTTTTTATTTTTTCAATTTATTGCTAACAGGCTTAATTCCAAAGTCACGGGCCTAGCCCACTAAACCACACTATTCTTTTTCCTTTTTCTCTTTTTTTTTTTGGTATGATTTACAACACTTTTCACATCCGACCGTTGAGAAGAAAATATCTGAGGCTATTTAATCGGCTGGCCTAGTCGTCTCTCTCCAACCCTAACCTTCTGATTCGAAACTGATCTGGGTTTAGGACTTTAGGGTTTCTGAGAATTGAGATGAAGTTTTAGGTTAGTGTATCTTACAATATGCAGGAATTGTCTGTGCCAGATAATCGCTGGTAAGGCTTTCCAGTGCAAATCTATCGAGCTTTTATTAATGTCCGACTCTCTGATCCGTTTTAGTGATATTATTAGTACTATTATTTGTTTTTCCGTGTTGGTTTTTCTCTGTTATAATTGCTTTTATTTTCTTATTTGTAAGTATGGCTTTCTTAGTTCTTTCGTCATGTTTTGATAATCGTATGCCATAGTTGTTGATGTCAATGATGATAATCGTAAGGCTTGTTTCTCAAAACATTCGCAGTGGCCGACTAAAGCTTTCGTCTTCGCCAGACTTGAGAGCTAATGCTGCCCTAACCTTCCTTGGATGTCTGAGATCTTAGTTTTGTTTTTCTCTTTTGTTGTTTCTTTTCCCAAAAACATTTGCTGTGGCAGATTATGCGTTTTTGCTCGTCTGATACTCTTGTTTAAAATGTTTATTAGTTTTCTGTTTTGAATTTGGTATTTTTAAGTAATTGCATTTACATATTTGGAATTTCCTAGCTGATGATGTCAATGATGATAACTCTAAGGCTTGTTTCTCAAAACATTCGCAGTGGCCGACTAAAGCTTTCGCCTTCGCCAGGCTTGAGAGCTAATGCTGCCTTAACCTTCCTTGGATGTCTGAGATCTGAAATTTGATCTTCTCCTTTGTTGTTTCTATATTGTAATTTCTATAGAATTTTGACGGAGGATTTCTGCGAAGAAATCCTTTACAATACGGGAGCAAACATGTTATGTTTGTATATTTCCTTAGTTAACGTCAAATATCAATATCAACATCGTTAATGGTTTTCCTTTTGGGATTTCCTCCGATTTGATTTGTCTCATATTCCATCACCTTGTGGAGCGGCTTTGCTGCCATTACCTCGTTGGACTTGCCATGGGGCTTACATTTTGTTACTAAGTTTTGATCTTTTTCTATTTGCTACTGTTTTTGTATGTATTGCCATAGTTTCATTAATTTACTTTGATGTTTTCCATATATATTGCCCATGATGGTATCAATCATCAATTACCATCTTTCGGGACTGAATGGCCCTTTGGGCCTTGCTGTTAATATGCAAATCTAAGGCATTTTCTTTATTTTTGTTTTTCTTTTTAGTGCTAAGTTATACTAACATTTTCCAGTACCAATGAGGATATCATATACCAATTAACACCATCTTTCGGGACTGAATTGGCTTTTTAAGCCTTGATGTTATATTCTGCAATTCTGAGGTACTTAAAAATTATTTTGATTTTATGTTTTTTAAAATTTTTTGTTTCAAAACTTGTCAAATTTGTATGATCTTTCTTTACAATTTGTTTTTTTAATGTTGGTTTTGTTGGTTACGTGTAAACTGGAGAGAGCTATTGTACATTGTTTCTGTGCAGAATTGCCTGAATAGTGGCTTCATATTATTAGATTTTTTGTTGAATAGTGGCTTCATGTATTTTTAAATATGTTCATGTTTGAAAGTGTTAACATAAGAGAGGGGACTACAAAAATTGATTTGGGAAAAACCTTAGCTCTAGGCTGAGGTGCTCTATAAAAAACTTCACAACAAAAGTAACAGAGAACTAACTGAATCTTTAATTGACTTTTAATTCCCCCTCAACAGAGAGCTGAATCACCCTGATTATCAACCCATAGTATAGGGGAATTGGGTAAAGCAATATGCAACTCAGGAAGTAAGGAAACAATCCATCTGATTTCAGCCGTGGCATTGGCTAAAGCACGAAATTTATTTATCAGCGACTCAGTGAATCACCCTAAACAATTTCAGTGTTGGACTCAGGGCAACTAGCTCAATTCACATGTGAATAACCTTCTAAATCCATTATGGCATGGTCTAAGTACTACTAGTCTTTTAAAACCAGCACCCTTCACGTACCTGAGCAAGCGTAACTATTGGAGCTTGGACAAACTGGCTTGACTTGTTGACTGTGAAAACAACAGGCCGGGGGCCCTTATAGTACTTCTTCTGTAACATCAGGAAAAGGAACTCCTTTGAGAGAGTTTGTGAGTGTTGAAGCCTGACTAAGTAATCAGTGATGTATGTACTTTGATTGACACGAGAACATGGCAGCCTGCAGAGGTTTTATGAACTTCAACACCAAACAGTCTTATTAGTTGTATAGGAAGATACTAATATTAATTGTTTTTATAATAATTTGAATGGTCTAATAATTAGGTCATCTTTTTAAATAATAAAGAGTAATTTGCGGCAAAACCCCCTTAACTATCAATTTACTTGCAAAAAACCATCCAACCTCATATTTTGGTGGGAAAACCCTCCAAAGTACTATTCTGTTTACATTTTAAGATGCCGGTCCAGCTCCTAATTTTGCCCACGTGGCAATGACAAGTCACTAAAAAATTATCCTATGTGGCCATATTTTACAAAATAAAAATAAAACTTTAAGAGTAATTTGCGGCAAAACTCCCTCAACTATCAATTTACTTGCAAAAAACCATCCAAAAAACTTTAAGGTTGGATGGTTTTTTGCAAGTAAATTGATAGTTGAGGGAGTTTTGCCGCAAATTACTCTTAAATTTTTTGTTTTTATTTTAATTTTTATTTTGTAAAATATGGCCACGTAGGATAATTTTTTATTGACCTGTCATTGCCACGTGGGCAAAATTAAGACTTAAGGAGGCTGAATAGACGGCACCTTAAAAATGTAAACGAAACAGTACTTTGGAGGGTTTTCCCACCAAAATATGAGGTTAGATGGTTTTTTGCAAGTAAATTGATAGTTGAGGGGGTTTTGCCGTAAATTACTCAATAATAAATAAGGAAGTATTATGTCATAATACCGAATTTGATTAATTAATATTAATTTAATATTATTAATTAAATGTATGATTAAGAGGTATTAGGAAAAATGTATTTTTGAATGTGAAGAGTACAATTTAAGTTTTAAGGATATTAATACAATTTTGGTTTAATTTAGGATGAATAAAGATTATAGATGTCATGTTTAAAATTTTGACATGTTTTAGTCTAAAAATAAGTAATACTTTTAAGAAATGAATGAAAGAATTAGTATATAATATTTTGAATATTTAAGGAATAATGGGTATTAAAAGGAAAATTTTATTTATGTTTGTTTTTAAAAGGGTAAAGGTAAGGAATAGGGATCTATGAAGGTTATGAAGTAGAATGCTATAATTTAGTTATTACTAGTCAAAGGTTACTCCCTTTGGCTAGTTCTAGTATTTTATAGGGAGATCTAGTTGCTTAGTCTTGGTGGTTAGTTGATTATATTCAGTTTGAATAATTTTCTAATTAAAGTTTTATTCTATTTTTTTGATATTTTTTCAGGTGGAACTTCAGTATTTTATTGAGTTGGGAGCGTTGTTGGAAGATGTTATAGCTTTATTGTCTAAATTTCTGGGGACAGTTTTGTCCCATGTCGCTCGCTCTAAGATTTTAGCGGCCTATGGTTGGCAAAGCATGCTCTGCGGTTAGACGATGAGCTATCCTGGTTCGAGGAGGTGCCAGCGCCGGTGGCGGACGTGGGCGTCGTAAATTCATGAGTGATTTTAATCACTTTGTCAAAAAAAAAAAAATAGTGGAGAGAAACAAGATCTTTTGGGGAGAAAAAAACTACATTAAAAAGCTAATTAAATGAGAGAAATTATAACCTTAAGCTAAAATTAATTCAATGAGAAAAATTTAATAAAAAAATTATTAAACCTAAAAAAATTGAGACAATAAAGATTAAAGGAAGAAACGCATATAAGCTTGCCCCGTATCATTTTTTGTGCTTTATTTTTAAAAACTAGTAAACAACTTGCTTTGGAGTGAATGTAGAAAAATTAAATTACATATGTTATGTGTTTAATTTAATGATAACTAAGTCATAAAAATATATAAAATAATATTAGAAGTTATATATACAAATAGCCGGACTTGACTTGTATTTACAATATCTCATTTTAGGTGAGTAACGGTCAATTTTTTACACAAAAAATCTAAAATTTGGTTTTTAGTTTTTATGGTTATAATTTGAAAACTGACCGACTATTATATAAATATATGTATAAAAAAAAAAAAACTGACTATTTTAATCCACAGTTTGGTCAGTTTAAACTGAATAAACCGAGCTTCATTTTTTTTTAAAAAAAAAATAAGATATTAAATTTGCTGTAATTGTTTGGAAACTAAAAAAATTAGAGTATTATATCAAATATCATATAATTTAAGAAAAAAAAAATTCTTAGTCAAACAAATAATGTAAAATAGTTTTTTTTTTTTTTTTAAAAAAAAAATATTTAAATTATTTGTGCTACTCATATAGTAATGAATTATTTTAAAAAAACTCGTATTATTTTATGAATGTGTGTATATAATATGTAAATACATCAAATTAAAATAAAATAAAGCATGGATAATTGAGACTTTAAATAAAAAAGATAAGAAGTAAAACTAGTTTAATAAAATTGTACATTAAATATGTACAAAAATAATTATATTATATATGTATAGTGTAGAATATATATGTTCGGTCGGTTCTCAGTTTAATTGGTCGGTTTGCCATTGACACTAAAACCGGTCGTACAAAGACTGTTTTAACTGAAGGCAGTTTTTTTTTTATTTTTGATTTTTTCGGTGTTTAAACGGTCGGTGTACTCGGTTTGATCAGTTTCTTAAATTTTTTGCTCACCCCTAACAGTAACCTAATATAGTTTGTGTAACAATGTGTGAGACTTGACTCATATTTTGAGGCTCAGGCTCAACATGGCCCTTAAACACGAATTATTAATGTTGAGTTCATGCCCGACACAATTTTGTTAAATGGTTTGACCCTTTTTTTTAAGTGGGTATAGCCATTTTTTTTATATGAGATCATGGGTCATGATGTAGGCTTATGGTAAAATTAAGAATTTTCTCTCACTTTCTTAATCAGTTTATAATTTTTGAAGCAAAAAGATAATATTTTTGTAATTTTATTTAACCCAAAGCACCAGTTCATACGTCAACTTGGGGCTAGGGGCTAGGTGCGTCTCAAGTGGCTTTTCGAGACTCGTTTTGATATTTCTTATGCATTTGAGATTAGGTCTTACGCTATTTTTTACTAAAATAAGAAAAATGCTCGGAACAAAGTTTGTGTTTGAGGAGTGGAAACATGCAAACCAGGTTGTATGTTAACTTGGGCGCAGGGCCTAATGTCCATGTCAACCTGGGTGTTGGGTCCCTATTTCAACCTTAGAGAATCTCGTTTGCTCACCGATATCACTTGTATCTCCATTATTTATGAAAACGAAAAATATGCCCGAAACACTTTTTGGGAGAAATGATTGAAAAATAGCTCAGGTTAACATTTGTCAACCTTGGCGGTTAGCCTAGCACCAGTGTCAACTTGGGCGATGGGTCAATATTTTTTCGGCTGAGTAGTTCCGTTTGATTCCCAAAAACTCTCGTATCTCAATTATTTGTGAAAATGAAGAATATTTCCAAAAGACTTCTCGAAAAATTTGATTGGAAATAACCTAGGATGACAAAATGTCAACCTGGTCGCTAGGCCCAACGCCAAGGTCACCTTGGGCGCTGGGTCCCAGTTCTGGCTCTTAAATGACTACGTTTGCTACTTGAAAACACCCAAATCTTAATCATTAATGGAAACGGAGAATATTCTCAGAAGACTTATTCTGAAATGGTGTTGAAAATGACTCATATAATGCATTAACCCGTAGAGACGCCACATATGTACTTTTATAAATTAGTTTATAATAATAAACTAACGATTTAAAAAATATTTTAATATAATTAAAACTTTATTTAATTATTCGAGATATAAAATTAATTTTTTTGGCATTATAAATTAGGGTCGGAGATCCCCTTTAAAAGGATTTCTAGATATTATTTTAAATTGTTACAACCAAATACTTATACTTTTCAGAGTTATCATAAACCAAAACACTGCACCACAAAGCACCCGCAAGCCACAAAAATTTAACAAGAAAAGCAAAAGCATACATAGGATACTTCTAAGTACAGATATAATCAGACATAACCATTAAATCATAATCAGATATTTACATAATTAACTCAAAAGCAAGAAATCACATTGTCTAATACAAACAATCACTAGTAACACACATTTATCTTATAAGACAAACTAAATTGTCACTCGAGTAACCATTTCTCACATTTGCCAAACGAAACAGTGTAATAAGACAACCGATAAGTAAGAAACCTACCAACTGTTTCAATTAGAGTAGTACTCTCTTTTACACTGTTGCCTAATGAGACAACCCAATAGAGTAAGAACTCTTTCTTCTCTTTTACACGGTTGCCTAATGAGACAACCCAATAGTGTAAGAACTCTTTCTTACCCTGTTGTCTAATGAGAAAACCAAATAGAGTAACAACTCTCTCTTATAGACGATAATTATCGAATCACGTATTGACATGCTATGTGGCACGGTTATACTTTTCTTACCTCATGTCTAAATTCACTCATTTCGATCAAGTGGAAAATGCTCAACAACCTCCAGGGCCGGCCCTGACTTTTAGTGGGCCATAGAAAAAAAAAATTATTTTGGGCCCTTATTTAGAAAAAAATATGGTATTTTTCAAAATCAATAAAAAAAATGGTACAATTTTAAAAGGTAAATATTTTTTTTGGGCCCCTGGGATAAGTGGGCCCTAGGCACAGGCCTAGCCCGCCTATGCCCAGGGCCGGGCCTGACAACCTCAAGCCTTATGTCACAAAAACGGTAATCCAGTAGGCAACTCATTTTAATCTATTCTAGGACTTAAACTCAAGATCGAAAGTTATATCTAAACAACCAATTTGGTAGCATGCTCACTCTCGGACATGTTACCTTAATTAGCTATTTGAGCTCATTTGCGTTAATTGTACGATTAGACTCATTATAACGTTTCTCGTAAACATCAACCAAGGTGAATCCCATATCATGGTGTCCAAGACATGAGCATGAGACTTAACCTACTTCCATTATAATTATATATTTCCCACAATATGAAAATAACATAATTCATTCGCTCATTATCCTCACCCCGATTAAAGCTCCAATAAAATTATTGCTCTTATGACTTATCTAATATTCTGCCTTCAGTAGATTTCAATCATCCTTGAAATAAAAGGGTTCTGCTTTCCGAACCATTCATAATGGCTCCAAGTGGTCTCCCACCTCACTGCGACACAACCCAAGATACTAAAGAAATAAGGTGGCGTTTGGTTGGAGGTAATAAAATGGAATGGAATGGAAAGGAAACAATTTTCATTCCATTCCTTTGTTTGGTTACGTTTTAAAGTATTAGAATGACATTCCAATGGAATGCTCTTTCCACCATTTTGGTGGAATGACTATTCCATTTTAAAAAGAAAGGAATGACCATTCCAATTTAACAAGAAAAAAAAATTAATGATTTTTTATCAGTTTTTTTAATGCATTTTAAATTTTATTCCATTCCATTCCTATTCCTATTCTCATTCCCATTCATATTCTTATATTTTCATTCCTCCCAACCAAACGCCTAACTTCATTGATAAGACGAGCTTACTGTTCTCTCAATTCTCTTATATGCTCACTGTATTGCCAAATATTTTTTTAGTGGTAGCATACCTCACTTCCTTATTTTATGGTAATGAAGGATTTCTCATTTTCCTAGCCATTTCCAAGCTTAAGGATTCTTAATTAAGTCTATCAAACTATCTCAAAGACATCACTAGATACCTTATATAATCCATAACTTACATCGATCAAAACTTTTGACCAAAACAATAATGATAATAAGCATTTCCTCAATAAATAAACATACACTTCCTATCATGCTTTACTATTAATATAATCATAGCATACTGCAAATATAACTTAATTCACGCTTCTCAAATAATCAAATGTAGCAGGTAAATAATAACATATATGATATGAAACAAGACACATTGAACACATAAATATACTACAAAACAGGTCACAACTTTCAAAAAACAAACCACTAAATTCATAGTACAAAATAATCTTCAATATACGTTATAATATAAAAACTAAAAATTAAAAAATCAATTAAAAAAAGAAAATGATAAGCAAGATTAGAGAGTACTTAATTATGTAATTAATCTAAGAAAAAGTGTCCGAAAAGCGAATAAAAGAAAAAAGAGAAATGTAAGTAAATGACCCTATTTCTAACTCTATAGATAATTAATGTCATTTTTTTAAAATAATAAAGCAAATGTCCTTTTTTACTTTTTAATACCTAAAATACCCTTCATTATATAAAAGGTATTATATGTTTTATTCCTTTAATAGAAATTATGAAAAACAATAAATCAAAACCTCTCTACTGAATTTTTATCAACTATTTTTTCATTATATCAAAGGTATTATATATTTTATTCTTTTAGATTTTATTGTTGTTGTTGTCTAATATGTTATTTAACCATATAATTAATTTTTTATTAATATATCGTATGATATACAAACAATATACCTTAAACCAATATACATATATCACAAACTTAAACTAATATACTATTAAATGAATTGTTTTCCACAATATACAGTAGCATACAAAAACTATATATCACAATCATAAGCAGATATACTATAGTTAAAAATTAATATACCACCAACATAGTGAAAAAAAAATTATACAAAAAACTTAATTTAATATTCCACAAGTTTTTTTTTTCTTGTTCTTTCCTTCATGAAATACCAATGAACATAAAATCAATATACCTCAGTCAAATATAACTATACCTCATACTTAAATTAATATTTAATAGTTTTATTTTCTTTATATCCTTCACGATATACATATTACATACAAACGATATACCTTAGACCAATATAAATATATCATAAACTTAAACTAATATACTATTAAATGATTTTTTTCCACAATATATAATAATATATAAAAACTATATTCTGCAATCATAAACCATAAATACTATAGTGTAAAATTAATATACCACCAATATAGTGAAAAATATATATATACTAAAAACTTAATTTAATATTCCACATGTTTTTTTTTTCTTTCCTTCATAATATACTAATGGACATAAAGACAATATTTCCTAGTGAAATATAACTGTACCTCAAACTTAAACTAATATTCTATATTTTTTAATTTCCGTCTTTCGTTCATTATATACCATAGCACATTAAAATAATATACTACAATCTTAAACTAATATACTACCTTTCAGTTATTTCAAAATATATATATACTACTTTTCAGTTTTTTTTAATATATTATTGCACATAAAAACGATATATGCAAAATAACTATACCAGACACTTAATTATTCAAGATTATAATTGTAATTTATCATCAAATTTTTAACTAAAAGGATATTTTGTTAATTTTTTTAAAAAAGAGACATTTATTAACTTAATTGTTAGATTTAGAATCATTTTGCATCTAGGCCCAAGAAAAAATATGTAAATTGGTGGTAACAAAATGAGCCCATTTCGAAAGAAAGCCCAGCATCACATTATGGCACTGCTTTCCATTCAAAATCTAAAACAACATATCGCCGCCGTTAATTGATAAAACCCTAAAATCCCTAAAACCCCTAATTCCATCTATAAAGACACCATCTTCATATTATATCATCCTGTGCCTCCATTATCACTCGTTCTCAATCCTTCCCTTCATATCGAAGCTATTCGGTGCTGTTTCTTCGATTGTCTTCTTGCTATTCTATATCTCATATTTTTTTTATTTTTTCTTTCTCCAATCAATGTATATGCTCTATTATATTATTCAAGTTTTTCTCGGGAAATAACTATCGTTCGATCGTCTTTCATAGTTGGAAATCTATCGCCTACTCTAATCCCGATGGTTATTGGAGTAGAGTTTGATTATTGTTTGTATCTTCTTTGTGTTATATTTACCCCTCTTTAACTGTATGATACTTGTTGATGTCAATGATGATAAATCTAAGGCTTGTTTCTCAAAACATTCGCAGTGGCCGACTAAAGCTTTCGCCTTCGCCAGGCTTGAGAGCTAATGCTGCCTTAACCTTCCTTGGATGTCTGAGATCTGTAATTTGATCTTCTTCTTTGTTGTTAATTTTTCCATAACATTTGCTGTGGTCTAATAATTGCTTAGTTTTTATTGTTAATTTCAATGATGATAACTCTAAGGCTTGTTTCTCAAAACATTCGCAGTGGCCGTCTAAAGCTTTCGCCTTCGCCAGGCTTGAGAGCTAATGCTGCCCTAACCTTCCTTGGATGTCTGAGATCTGAACTTAGTTCTTCTCCTTTGTTATTTCTTTATTATAATTTCGATTGGTATTTAGTTCTTGTGTCATATTTTGACGGAGGATCTCTGCGAAGAAATCCTTTACAATACGGTAGCAAACATGTTATGTTTGTATATTTCCTTAGTTAACGTCAAATATCAATATCAACATTGTGATGGTTTTCCTTTTTGGATTTCCTCCGTTTTGATTTGTCTCATATTCCATCACCTTGTAGAGCGGCTTTGCTGCCATTGCTACTTTGGACTTGCCATGGGGCTTACATTTTGCTATTAAGTTTTTATCTTTTTCTATTTGCTACTGTTTTTGTATGTATTACGACAGTTTCATTAATTTGCTTTGATGTTTTACATGTATATATATATTGCCCATGATGATATCAATCATCAATTACCATCTTTCGGGACTGAATGGCTCTTTTGGGCCTTGCTGTTAATATGCAATTCTGAGGCATTTTCATTAATTTTTATTTCTTTATAGTGCTAAGTTATACAAACTTTTACAGTACCAATGAGGATATCATTTACCAATTAACACCATCTTTCGGGACTGAAATGGCTTTTTAAGCCTTGATGTTATATTCTGCAATTCTGAGGTACTAAGTGTGTCATAATGATATTTTTTTTTTAAAATTTTAAGCTTTGCTTACAAGTTTTACTGTTTTTCAAAGTTCTAACAATGACTTTTCTGTATGTTTATATCAGTGAGTTTGTTGACTGTACTAAGTTTTGGCAGTTGTTTAGATTTCAGTTTGATAATTCTATTATTATTGGTTTGTATATACATATATGTTTTGTTTTTTGTTGCAGGGTCGCTGCTTCATCTTCCGATCATCCCATCAGTGTGTTCTTGTTGATGGCCTGAGAGTTATTCATTTTTTTAATTCATTGTAGACTGTAATTTGTACTATTTATTTTGTAACTTTTTTGTCAAATTTCAAATTTTTCTTAGAAATTTATATAGATTAATGTCTATATAAATTTCTGAGAAATTTCTCAGTGAATAAAAAGTGTACTAGTTGAGATATCTTTACTGTAGTACCATATCTCATTTAAGAGTAATATAATAACGTGCATTCATTTATATAATATTAATATAGGTTCTGCTATTACCTCAGTGTAAACTATATTTGTACATCATTTTTTCTTATTTAAATGATGAATAATTTTTATTTTGAAATTAAACATATCTTAATCAAATTAACTTTTCTTGCTACAAAAAATGTAGTAAATAATTACATTTATTAGTTAGATTATAAATGTGTATGGTAAACAATCAAAAAATAGCTTTTTAAGAGCTTAAAGCGTAAAGTTATAGTTGCTGCAATTTAACTTTATATTCAATTTCCCACTGAAAACAGTGTTTTTGTTATACACTGCTCTGGTAAACGTTTTCAACTGTTAGAAACATTTTCAAGAAAGATTTCTAATTGTTAAATTTAGATATTATATAAATAAATAGTCAATATAATAAATTTTAGAAAATTCTCATTTTTAGTATCTAAAATAATATTTTAATTAGTTTTTTTTATATTGTAAAATTTAAAAATTTAAATAGTCAATATAATTTTTTTTAGTATCTATTTATATTTTTATTTATTTTTTTTTATAATTTTTTTTTAGTTAAATTAATTTTTTTTAGTATCTATTGCGTTCAAACTGATATTTATAGGGTATTCATGAAAAAAAATTTGACTAAAAAATTTAGAAGGTACATTTAAAAGGATACATTATAGAATCACTCATAAATTTTTATTGTGGAAAAATTATTGGATATATACATGGTGAAAAACTTTTTTGGAAACTGAAATAGCTGAGGGGGCGACTAGTTTCGGAACTAGAAAATCTTGAATTCTATTTGGAGCAATTTAAATTTAGATTTTTGTGGTGTTAATTTGTAAATTTTCTTTTTTTTTTTTTTTTTTTTTTTTGAATGGTAATAATCTTTATTAACCAACAACCTCTGTTACCAAACATGGTAACAACTCAAAATAGAAGCTCTTGCAAAAGCATATTAGAAATATATCTTGTTAATTTTTTTTTAATCTTTTCTGCTAAAAGATTTCAGAATCTGATTTAAATTTAATGCTCGTTAATTTAATTGATCATTTTTTTCTTTATTTTTTGAAACAATTTTTTATTTATTTTGAAAGTTCTATATAAAATTTCGGGATTTTATTGCCTTTTTTTTTAACGTTTAATAAATGCATTTAATTATTAAAAAAGAAAAAAGGAAAAAAGATAAGCATTTAATATTGTGATTTTTTTTAAGAAAATAGGATTTAAATTTAAACGATTTAAACTATCTAGCCGAAATTATAGCTCTTCTACCCACGATATCCTACTCACTATTATATTATTATTAATATATTGAGCCTATAAATAGTTTGTTACCTTAATCAAATCTCCTCTCTGCAAAAATGGGTTACCACAGTTTGTATTTGAAAGAATGTCTCACTGCATACTTCTTAGTTATATGCTCCGCCTCAGTTTTCATTTAAATCCATTATCCGCAATTCTTCTACTCACTACTTGAATTCATCAATTCAAGCCCTAAGATTTTTAAATTCAAGAAACTTCCAAACAAAACATGGCGTACCTCGACAACAACGACGACGATGGTGAGCCTTTCGTCGAGACCGATCCGACGGGCCGTTACGGAAGGTACAGGGAGTTGATCGGTGCCGGTTCAGTAAAGAAAGTGTACAAAGCCTTTGACATTGTAAATGGCGAAGAAGTAGCTTGGAACCAAGTTTCCTTGAGAAAATTCATGGACGACGATTCAACCATGGCTAGGCTATTCACAGAGGTTCGTTTGTTAACTTCTTTAAAAAACGACAACATTATTTCTTGCTTTGCCGCCTGGAACGACAAAAATAACCAAACCCTCAATTTCATCACCGAGGTTTGCATGTCTGGGAATTTGAGGGAGTACCGTAAGAAACACCGTAGGGTTTCGTTATCTGCGATCAAGAAATGGGCCCGGCAGATATTGAGAGGCCTGGACTATCTTCACACGTGCGAACCGCGCGTGATTCACAGAGACTTAAACTGTAGCAATATCTTCATCGATGGAAATAGGGGGAAGGTGAAGATAGGGGATTTGGGATTGGCCACCGCGAAAGACCGGAACGCGTTCGTACAGTCTATGGTGGGGACGCCTGAGTACATGGCGCCGGAGATTTTCGAGGAGAAGTATACGGAGACGGTTGATATTTACTCGTTCGGGCTCTGTGTGTTGGAGCTCGTCACTAGGGAGATTCCGTACAGCGAGTGTAAGTCAATCGTTGATATTTACAGGAAGGTGAGCGGCGGAGTCAAACCTCAGGCCCTGAATAAGGTGGAGGATTCGGAAGTGAAATGTTTCATTGAAAAGTGCATTGTTCGTGACCCGGAAAGGCCCACTGCGGCCCAATTACTTCAGGACCCATTTTTTTATGGGCTTTTTGATGATGACGACGAAAATTACTACCACGGGGAATTCTATGGTGTAGTGGCTAGTACTTTATTAGTTTAAGCTTTTTACATTTGTATTAGTTTTAGTTTTGTTGGTTTTTTTTATCTTAATATTAGAGAGATAAATGTAAATGCAAAGAGAATAATAGAGGCACTCTCTTTAGTAAACTAAGATTTTAACCAAACTAAATTTGAATTTACTAGTCTACACACCCATAATATAAAGAGTTAAAGCTAAAATACATCTTAATTAGATAGAATAGAAGATTCATATCCAGACTCGCCTCTAGTGTATCAAATCTCAAGCAATATATATATACATAAATATAATATTACTACTATGCAATGGAACCACAATGAACATGGGATTCAATGGCAACTCTTGCAGCCTCGATGACTACTTGTCCACTTACATAGTGGTGGCGACAGACCGGCATGTAGACATCAGCACCACCGATCAGCTCGGTTTGCTTCTCTTGTGTTTTTCTCAATGTAAACAGGGCAGGTTTCCCACAAAGCTCACATCTGGCACTTAATTTTGTTATAGAATCAGCAAGAGGAATTATGTCAAGCACAGAACCAAAGCTCCTTCTGCCATCATCATAGAAGAAAAACTTATCAAGCCTTTCCATACATGACCTCACATTATTTTGATTAAAAGTTTGAAGGGTACTAAAAAATACCTCAAGTAGTCACCATCTAGACCAGAGACTATGATTGTTTTGCCATCAAGATCAGCAGCTTCACGGCAGAAATCATAAAGGTCTCCAAAGAATTGAGCTTCATCGATTCCAATCACATCTAGCTGTCATCAAACGTTGACATGAAGCTAAATTTAAAATCTTGTTTATGTCATTTTAATTCTGGTCAAACCCAACAATCTCCTAAAAATCTGAGTAAAGTGCTAGGCATGAGTAATCGAAACCCAAACCATAGACATGTCCACTTAACATAAACTTCAAATCACAAGTCTGTAGACAAGGAAAACTATCTAACCTCACAATCAGAATATACCCTAACAACTCAATATTAACATTGCAAAATCATCAGTTAGGGACTGATTAGTTTTTGAGGGACTAAAACTACCTCTTCATATGCTTCTGCACCAAAATTTTGCCTGAATGATAGCAAATCTGCCAGAGCCCAACAAGGCAATTTCACTCCATCATGTGTTACAATTGAATCCAATCCATACCTTGTGTCTTTGTTTGATTTTATTATTGCTACACTTCTATAAAACAGATAAAAAAAAAAAGAAATTAGTAGATAAAAATGAATTCCAAAACACGTGTATAATTGTTCAAACCATTTCCACATCACAATTATACGTATGTAAAGTCATCACAAGACCTACGTTACAGCTATGCTACTGTATAATTGAACAATCTAGCCATAATATGTTGCAGCTAGATGTGTATAATTGAACCATTAGCTATTACTACTGTATAATTGAAAAGATAGAATCCAGGTTTTTCATCAAACAGCCATTTATATTATTATATACTTAATCAAAAGACTGGCTGCAATTCTTTTGCAAACTATCAAAAATAACACTTTTCTCACCTCTAAATGAAGTGAATTATATAACTAGCAGAAACCTACATCAATGGCTCACATATAATCCATAAATATAAACTGGGGCAACCTCATTTGTTTCCACTAGAGTAACCTTTATAGGATGTGACATAACAAGACCACTGTATGACCTAAATAGATTAATTATGCAACTTTTCCTTATAGGGGTGATGAGCTCAAGGATCTTTTTAGTTACTTAACACCCTGACTTTCAAAGGGAATACGTCCCCAGCTTTAAGAAGCTCTTTTTCCATTACCTATTTTACCCGTCATTATATTCAGGAATATACCCTACATCCTTCAAAATGCAAGTGATTGCTTCAATCATCTCATAAATCTCCTCAGATTGTAAATGAGTTTTGTCACCCTTATGAAAGAAGTGGACCTCCCTTTGAACCTCAATCTTGCTAAAAGCAGGTTCTTTTATCATCCCCGATTCCTTCATTGCAGCCCTAACCTTTGCCACATTTTCCCATAATCCAAAAGTGGCATAAGCATTAGCCAAGACTTCATATTTACCAGCATTTTCTGGTTCCAATTCAAAGTACTTCTTCTCTGCAAGCTTTAACAGGTTCATGTCTCCATGAACTCTACAAGCCCCAAGCAAAGCTCCCCATATCACTGAGTGCTCTTTGAAAGGTGAGCTCAGAATGAACTCATAAGCTTCTTTTAGCCTCCCAGCACGACCTAAAAGATTGACCATAGCAGAATAGTGTTGTTCTCTTGGTTGAATACCATAATGTTTCATTGAAGAAAAGTGTTCCCAACCCTCATCAATCAAACCTCCATGGCTACAAGCACAAAGAACTGATAAAAAAGTAACATAATTTGGTCTGACACCTTCAGCCTTCATCCTATGGAAAAGCTCCAACACCTTATTAACTCTTCCATGCAGACCATACCCAGATATCAAAGAAGTCCATGTAATGACATTCTTATTAATAGAGGTATCAAATACCAAATGTGCATCAGATAGGCTACTGCCCTTAACGTACATATCTAAGAGGGCACTGTTGACTATAACATTGTCCATACTATTGCACTTGATCAAGAGACCATGGGCTTGCTTGCCATGTTCCAATGCTGCTAAAGAGGCAAAGGCTCTAAATACAGATGCAAAGGTATACTGATCCGGTATAAAGCCACTCTGTCTCATCTTGTAATAAAGATTTAACCCCATCTCTGTTAGTCCCTTTTGAAAATACCCTGCAATTATTGCATTCCATGAAACTAAATTTTTTTCCAGAAGTTTATCAAACAAAATGTGGGCTGTTCTTAGTCCCCCAGACTTTGCATACAATATCAACAATTTGGTCTTTAAATATTCGTTAGGGACAAATCCCAAAACAATCATTTGTGCATGGATTCTTCTCCCACTATTATATTCTTTTATATATACGCATTCTTGCAAGAGAAGAGCATACGTCTTTGTTTTCACTTGTATCCCTGAATGGCACAATAGAGAGACAGCTTCCTTCAAATTCCCCGAAAAACAAAGAAACTTTAATGTTTTATCCAATTGGAGGTTGTTTGTTAGAGGCTTGACCTGAAAGCTGGGAATATCTCACTGGTAATTATTATGCAATCAAATTACACAAAGAAAATTAGGCCTTGTGCAGTGCAGCCACAAAAACTAAGGAGGAAGAATGCAAATTAGTCTTTGAAAAAGTCAATATTCTATATTTCCGCTTCCGCTTAAAGCTATGCAAGGGAAAATTTAAGGATTGGCCTAAACGTAAAGGTCCATTCTTCCTAACATATAAGCACAAGTACTAGATGCATTTCGTTTCAACAATTGGAATAATCAGAATTCAGAAAACCCAAAACAATAGTTAGCGCAAATCCTATCTTACGCTCAGAAAGAGAATTCTCAAGCAATTAGACAAACAAAGCTCAAAAAATATTCAAGTCTAAAAATCCTTACAAGAAAAATTGTGGTCAGTATTATAAAAATCAGATAAAGGTCAAACCTGCCGTTGCTTTTCTCTGATTGAATCCGACGAAGAAGCGTGGTAGTCTTTCCGGCGAACATAGGACCAACAATCACGTGAACTTCGCCAGACCTGAGCGTCCGAGACTCTCGCTCCATTTGCAGGCCGCGGTTTTGAATTTGAACCAAAGAGCATGGTGTTTTGGGGAAACAGGAGATGGGTTTCAGGTGAAGAAGATTGGATTTTTGCAGAAAGGTTGTTGTTGGGTTATGTTGATTGGATTTAGTGGCAAGAGAAAATAACGCCAAATGTGTTTTCTGTGAAAGTTGAGAACACGGGAATGGCGTCTGAGATACAAGGGACTTCATCCTTGAAATAGCTTTCATGTATTTAGGAGAGAGAGAGAGAAAAAGGGGGCTATAACAGAGGGATAGATAGGGCTTCAAGGGTTTAAGGGTTTTACAGTTGGGTAGCTCGATAGTGAAAGAGACAAGAGTGAAGAGAGCCTTGAGTTGAGCAGCTGCTTTTGACTTTTGTCTTTCTCCAACGGAACGGAAGGGGTGTGTGGGGACACTCTCAAACGACAGCATAACTGTAAAACGACATAAATATTTGACCAACGACATGCATTTACAAGACAGAGATGTATAAAATGAACTATGAAGTAAATCCTTTGATTTGTCACTGTCAGACTCAGATTCATATAAGCCATGAAAAACACTATGCATTGCATAGAATAGAACAGTAATCTGTTTATGTGAGTGAGTGAGTAGAAAGCACTTTGATTTGATAATCTCAAATTAAAATTATAAATTGTTTAGAGAAAAAGTAGGCGCAACTATTTACTTCTCATGAAAAAGGACCCAAATTATTAATACTTTGTAAAATTCTCAGGTTGGTCTTCCCCAAATTAATTTCATACCAGATTCTTTATCATTACTTTATATATTAAAAAAGTCTGAAAATTATAACTTCAAAGTGATCATGATTCAAGCTTAGCTCATGAACATAATTTTTTTTTTGTTCTTATGAAAAACATGACAGATACTAAGTACCATTAGACAAAAGTACTTGTTTAAAAATCTTGTATATTGGAGAGGAAGGAGGCTAATTTATGGCAGATTGGATCAATTATTATAATCTTTTCATTTAATTATTTAAATTTTTTACGAACATTTTACTTTTACAGATATTCAACAAACACAAATAGTCAAAATACACATGCTTGTTTATGAGTAATAACAACTTAGTACAACTGTTTTAAAAATTATGTCTCTTAGTTGAACAATGATACACAAGAGAAATATCCAATTAATTTCACAAACTTAAAGAATTATATATTAATTCATATAACTTAGAATTTTGATGACACAGAACATGCATTTTGTTTGTCTAGTTGCATAATTTGATAATAATAATTATTATTATATTAATCTAATGTGTTAGTTGACATGAATTTGTTCTTTATTTTTAATTCCATTTACTAATGATTAAACCATTCCCACTCTCTCATTAGAGTTTCTGCATATATATGTCAGCAAAAAACTAAATATTTTTTTTTCCTTTTAATGGGGTTAAAACAGGGATCTTTGTCACTAAAAATGCATGATTTTGGTTTATTTGCTTACCTCAATAAAATTCTATGTTGTTGGAGCTGTAAAAGAAAAAAATGAGAGCAAGAGTTGAATTAATAATATATGATTTTATATTTTTCTTTTAGCAAGTGATAAGATACACATAGGTGTAAATATATAGGGTCATGCCCCCTGTCTGTCACATTAGTTGGCTTTCTCATCTTCTTATCTCGCTTGGCTTCATTATTGATTTCTCCACTATAGCCAAATTAATTAATCCCCAATTCTTGGCCTATCCAACTAAACATCAATCTTACAACAATATTAATAAATTGGTCTTTGGTATTGCCCCATTACAGCTTTTAATAGAAAAGTTTTATCAGAACCAAAGATACATATATTATGATAGATATAATCTTCTTTCTATATTAATTAATATATCTCTCTATCCAATTAATCATGCACATGCATGAATCTAATACAGCATAAACATGATCCATTTTATCATTTGAGTCATATATATATATAGTTATATACCAAATTAATGAACTAATTAACATCAAATCAAGGGTTAAAACTTCTTGGTAGTGGGGTTATAATCCACTTGAAATCTGAGTAAAAAACAGTGGCTATGGTTGATTCATTCACACTCACACATATGTATGTATATATTTATTTAATAGAAGGTCAAGGGTGATGATGTTGATGGATAATAGTAATATTGTAATAGAAGCATAAATATATATATAGGGGAATATATAAATATATAAATTTGCCTTATTGTGATGACTTAGAAACAATAATGTGACAACAACATAAGAAAGTGGATACCCAATACCTTTCACAGTAATGTGTGGATCTTGAAAACTTTGGTGTGATGAGCATCACATTAGAACAAGGGGCCTTATTTGGTGGGCACGTGCTAAAATCAATGTGGTATTATATCTTTCCTCCATCATCAAGTTTCTTTCTAAAGTACATATAACTATATACATGTATGTATACATACTCTACTCTGATTAATTGACTCTCATAATTTAAATACAAGATTTCAATTTGAATTTTGTTCAATTGCAAGAGAGAATGCAGTACTACAACTTAGGTAGTTAGCATTAATAATTTTTTGTTTAAAAAATTGATTTGATATGTAAGCGTTATTATTACGCAAAGTAATAATATATACAATTAACATGGTAGATAAGGTGGTCCGAAATCCAGCCAATTAATCCTTTTTTTCTTCTCCCCCACCCAACTTGATATGTAATAAAAAGTCTCATTTGTAGTTTTGAAATCTAATATAATAATTAATTCTGTTGTTGAGAGATACTTGAGAATAAAATACATATATAATGAGAAATTCTCTATGTATTGACGGTTGAGAGAGTAAATTATAAAATGTCAAATATTAGTTATATGAATAATAATAAAAAAAAAATAGAAATGAAAGGAATAATATAAATAAAATATTGGTAATGTAATGTAAAGAAAGGAAGAGTATAGGGTAGGGGGTTATATATTTATGGGTGCTATGGTCATCATATTAGAAAGACAATAACGTCATGCATGTGCATAATATATATATATATATTTATATGTGCATTTGATATGCATCTCTCAAATAACTGCTGTATTCTTTTGGAATAGGATGATGAGTGGGTGCACAAGCAATCCCTTCTGTCTTTCACACTCTCTTCTTCTTACTCTCTTATTATTTAAAAAACAAAAGAAGGTATTTTTGTAAACCATAATCTAATTATTCAGAAATAATACTTGTCCATGATCTTACTTTTTTAATGGGATTATTTCAAAATTATACGAAAACAACAAAAAAAAATTTATAAAAATACGGTTGTACGGAATTTTTAATATTTTTATAATTTTTAAAATTTTATTTACATAAAATACGATTTTTTTTTATGTATTTTTATGTTGTGCTCTTATTATTTTGTTGTTAGTTTTTTGTTATTTGTGTATTAATTTTTTATGTTGTTTAAATGTTATTTTTCTATTATATTTTTACGTGGTTTTATCATTGTTTTTATAAATAGTGTAAAAATATATATATAAAAAAATATCTTATTTTACTAAAAATAGTAATTTATGTAACACTAGTTATATTTGCACTCCAGAAAATGATAAATATTACTTATTATTAAAAAAATGTAAACTTAAATATATAATTTTTAAAATTTACTCTTAAAATTTTTTTTTTTAATTTTTTCCTCACATTATTTTATGTTAATTTCAATACTTATTTTAATTTTGTTTTCATAATTTTTTCTAACTCGTGTATATATATTTTTATTTTTTTTAAGAAAATTTTATATAATTTTTTATTTTAAATTTTTTTGTCATAATATTTAAAATATAACTTATTTTTATTTGATAGTTACTATTTTTGAGAATATAAATTAAAAGAAAAAAGTTGAAAAAAATTTAGTATAATTAAATATATAATTTTTTTTTAAAATTAGTACTCTTTAAAAATTTTTAGGGTGTAAATAAAATCTCCCTTTATGTAATTTTTTCTTTTTTTTAATTGATTATTTCACCCCTAACTACTTATAAATTGATGGTCTATTTATAAAAGTAAATAAAAGAATTAAATTGTATAGTTTAAGAAGTCAGGGAAATTTATAAAAATAATAGTTTATGTAATTTTCTTTTTATTGGTTGGTTTCACTCCTTTAATTACTAATAAATTGTTGATGTCTCTATTTATAAAAGTAAATAAAAGAATTAAGTTGTAGAGTTTAAGCAATAACTACTAGCTGTAATGAATTTATAATTATTGGTTTATTCTATATATTAGTTTACAAGGTATCCTTTTTTTTAGCAGTATAATATTATCATTATTATTTCTATTGTCAAAGCTACATTAACTAAATATGTAGAGTAATAAATGTGCATCTACATATTATTTTTTGAGAGAGCATTTACATATTATTTTAGTATAGAAAGTATGTGCAAAAATTATTACTCAATATATATGGTGAAGTATATGTAGATTTTTTTCTCAATATTCATATTATCGTTTAATAATTGCCATATATATTGCTAAACTGAAATAAAAATAATTTCAACGTATTTTTGTCGTTTAATAAATAAGTATAATATTCTATGAGTGGAAAGGAAATTGAGAATCCTTACACTTCTGGCAACTATATATAAAAATTACAAATAGAAGGTGAAGGTGAATAGAGGAAACATGTAAAGAAACGTTACAATTCAAATTAAAGAACAACAATACATATAAATAGAAAACATAACAAGTATATGAAAAAGAATAAGTGATGGATGTGAAAGAAGAAAGAACAAACTTTTACACTTACACAATTTGATCGCCATTTGTTCTATCGTGAAAAGGTGGATATGAAGAAGAAATAACAAACTTTTACATTTATTTTATCGTCATTTTTTAATCTTGAAAAGAGGAGGGGGTTACTAGGTGCGACTCTTCTTTTTGGGTGTAACTATAAGAGTTCCAATGTTCACCAAGACCCTATGTGGTGGGTCTCCCCCATTTACGTGCGACATATGAGCCCCAACTGAATACTAGGTGCATGTATGAGTGCCCCTGAGATAGATGTTAAGAGTGACTAAACTAGTAAAGATTGTCCTCTATTAAGACTCCCAAAACTAAAGGAGCCACCAAAATTCGAAATCAAGACTTTTAGCTTAAAAAACTACCTGTGAGTAAGCACTTTGTCACTAAACCATTTAAATGAACGAAGTTTAAGATCTCAGCGGCTCAGTCCAAAAATTTATTTTTCTCTATAAGCTAAACACTAAAGGATATTATCAAAAGAAACAACTCTATAAAATTTAGTTTTTTGGTAAATTTCTAACCAAGTGTTTTGTGGATAAAAAGTAGTGTCTTTAGATAAGATACCTATTTATAGGTTTTAGTTAAATTCTTTGAATTTCATTTTTCACCAATCTCATGATTGATTACCACACTTAGGTAGGATGTTTATGAGGTTAAACAAAAATATTTTGCAGTTACAAATTTTTTCGTTTCGAGACACTTCTTAGTAGCTCCTAACTGAAGTTGAAAAATTATAATATGAGATATATCAGTAGCATATACTTGGTGATATATCGCCTAGAACTATTGTATTATTTTTCTACTTTTGGTTTCTAGAAGCTGAATTGTTTTAATATTGGTCCCAATAAATTTCTTAACTAGCTTTCGAACACATTTTAGCAATCCATTAATTCTCCATAACACTTGTATCTTTTTTTTTTCGCAATGGTAAAAATTAGGTAAATTTGAGGAAGTTACAAAATGGTAACCAAATTTTTATACACCTCACATTTATGTTACATGATTTGAGAAAATTATTTATTTTGTTACATTTTATATTTAATCTATATTATATAATTGAATAAATAATATAACATATAAGACTTAAATAAATGCTTCACACATTGATAAGACACAATTTTTATACTAAGATTACAAATGAATATGAAAAAATATATATACAAAACCAAATCGTATCATTTGGACTTATTGTTATATTTTATAATAATTAAATTACTATTTTTTTTGAGTCAAAATTACTATTAAATATATAGTAAATAAGAAGATTGTAACCGCAGCTGAAGTAATTTGATTATGAAAAAGAAAATGTAATTAATTAAACAAAGGGTCCATAGTTGTAATTAAAGAAAAGAAAAGGGAAAGCATGGAAATAATGGAAGTGTAAACGTTGAAGTTTAACGGAAGATGTCTGTCTGTAAATGTAATATAGTGTGGATTTTATTTTATTTTAATTAATTTTTTGAAAATTATAAATAAAAACATAATAATAAAACTTGGAAGGAAGTCACCATCTTTCATCGTCTCCTTTGTAACTTTCTTACACGAGAGGATAGCCAAGCTTCTCTCTCTTTTCATCTCACACCAAATATATAATATAAAGCCCATTTTAGATGCAAATTCTTTTCCTCATTCATATCCTCTCTTCTCTGTTTTGATACATAGCTTTCATTTCTACATACATATAAATATATAATCTAATTGAACAAACAGAAACAGTAATTACTAATTGGAAAAGCAATAAAAAAGAAAAGAAAAAAGAGGGCCTCTCGCCCTCTAATCTTATTATGCCTCTTCTCAGATCTTAGATTCTCATCATTTCCCATCTGGGTTCTCTTCATTTGGTAAATTTTCATTAGAAATGCTTCGTTTTTTCATAGAAAAAAGCTTCTGGGGATCTGGATCTTCTTTTAATCCAAGCATCAATTTTTGTTTTTTATTTTTTTCTTCTGTTTTGTTCTTTCTTTACAGGAATCATAGGATTGATTGTGGGTCGATCAGTAATAGTTTTGTGAAGCCTCTGATGTTTCTAGATTGAATCCTAGGATACCCATTCTCATATCTAACTAAGAAGACTATCATTCCCAGTTTCGTTTGAATTATCTTTTAAGGTGCAATATTGTTGATTAATCCGCGTTACCAGAACTTTCCATGTGTTAGTCAGTCTAGTCTTTTAAGGCAACATATCAAATACTGTATTCCTTAGAGAATCGGAAAAGGGTACCTCTGATTATGTTTCCTTACGTAATTCTCATCTACTTACGTGCTGCCGATTAGATCCGGTGTATATTACTTTGTTGTTGATTTATAATTATATTGATTGTGTGTTGTTGTTTTTCTTGAGCAGAATGGAAATGGAACCTGGCAAGCTCTTTGTTGGTGGTATATCTTGGGACACAAATGAAGACCGTCTCAGAGAGTATTTCCAGGCTTTTGGAGACGTAGTTGAAGCGGTGATTATGAAGGATCGAGCTACCGGCCGTGCTCGTGGATTTGGTTTTATTGTTTTTGCCGACCCTGCTGTTGCAGAGAAAGTTGTTGTAGAGAAACACGTGATAGATGGTAGAATTGTAAGTTTTTTCAGCTTTGAATCGTATCTTCCTCTCTTCAAAGTTTCAAAATTTATAGATTACAATGATACTGTTTTATTGGTTTGCATATCATTTGGAATATATATGATCGTATTTGGTGTACAAGTTTCTTATATTTCCAACTCTCAAACGCTAAGGTAATCAACTTTGATTTGTTGTATGTCATTGTTGAGAAAAGAGCAATGCATCTTTACATATGTGTGTACACGTATCATATGCATACTCTAATTTAAATAGAAAAAATGAGGCTGGTGTCTTAGCACCAGATTACTCAAATCAAGTGCTGTTTCTGGGTTTCAATTCATTCATGAAATTGGTTAGGTGTAGGACAAAATTTAAAGTAATGATCAGCATAATTCTATGTTGCATTGTCTATTGGTGGCAAATGGCAATGGATTTTAAAATGAGTTCTGTGGGAAGTTATTTCATTTCAAGGCATAGCTACATTTTAGTTAGAAAGGTTGCCAAATGCCAATTGGCAATATATAGCAATACCATTATGCAACAATCAAAGTTGCTTGATACATAACAATTTCAATTTTCAAGGTTCCTTGCTTGACATATTTTGTATGGTTTGCTTGTAATTGTACCTGTCTGTTTGCATTGGCTTTTAGGAGCTTAGAGCTTTCTGGACTCTCCTTTCTGCAGTATAGCCTGAAAATTACAACTTCATTTAACTAGATTTTTAATCTTAGGTTGAAGCAAAAAAGGCAGTTCCTAGGGATGATCAGAACATCCTGAACAGAAGTAACAGCAGCATTCATGGGTCACCTGGACCTACTCGTACAAAAAAGATATTTGTAGGAGGTTTAGCATCGACAGTAACTGAAAGTGACTTTAAGAAGTATTTTGATCAGTTTGGGATAATTACAGATGTTGTAGTGATGTATGACCATAACACACAGAGGCCTAGAGGATTTGGTTTCATTACTTATGATTCAGAGGATGCAGTAGATAAAGTGTTGTACAAAACCTTCCACGAACTTAATGGCAAGATGGTTGAGGTTAAGCGAGCTGTCCCAAAGGAGTTATCCCCAGGACCAATTCGGGGCCAGTTAGGTGGTTTTAGCCAGGGTGGTATTGGTAGAGTTAGTAGCTTGCTTAATGGATACTCTCAGGGGTATAATCTCAACTCAGTTGGAGGGTATGGTAGATTTAGTCCAGTTACTGTTGGTCGGAGTGGATTTTCACCATTCAATAATGGTTATGCAATGGGAATGAATCTTGAGACAGGGTTGAATCCAAGCTATGGAATTAATGCAAACCATGGCTCTAACCTCAACTATGGACGGGTATTGAGCCCCTCATATGGTGGAACCCCAAACCGATACAGTAGCGCCGCTGGTTATGGTGGGGTCAATGAAGGAAGTAGCTCTATTCTAAGCACAACAAGTCGGAATTTGTGGGGCAATGGCAATCTCAACTATGCTGCAAACTCAAATTCAAATGCTTTTCTAGGTTCTGGTGGTGGGAACACAGGAGTTAACTCTTTTGGCAGCATTGGACCACTTTGGGGCTCCTCACCTAATGCAAACCAAGGTGGAGGTGCTGGTTCAACCTATAGTACTAGCAATCTCAGTTATGGTGGGAGAGATGCCGGTTTTGTTGGGTCTGGAAGTTTAGGCTTTGGAAGAAATGCAAATGTAGCAGCAGCATCATCATATGCCACAAATGGTGGTTATGATGGCACTCATGCAGACATATATGATGGTGGCTCACTTTATGGGGATGCCACTTGGAGATCCTCACCATCAGAGCTAGAAGGGTCTGGCTCGTTTGGATTTGGACTAGGAAATGGATCTTCAGATGTCATGAGTAAAAATTCTGGTTATATTGGGGGTTATGGTGTTACCAATAGACAATCTGCAAGAGGTAACATTATCTTCTTTCTCTGCTGATTTCTGAATTCAAATCTCATCTTCATGTGAAAGCTTTTTATTATATATGCTATATTCCCATATTATTAGCATTAGAAACTTGACTGAAGTAGAGTTCCAAACTCAGGTTTATGACATTTATAATGTCACTAACAGTAAAACTGTATTCTCCTCTGTGCATGGACTATAAACTCCATAATACACTTTAAACCTTAAAGCAAGTCAACAGGCTTGAAGAATTGATTCAATTAGTTGTTGCAACTTAACATTATTTATTACTACGGACTACTTCAATTGCTTTGAAATCTACCTAAATTGTTTGGTGCCAAACAATTAGCTGCAGATTTATAACTTGTACTGTAAACCAAGACCAATCTTTTACAAGCACATAAATACATAGAATATGTATCCTGTTTTTGAAGTCATGAATTGCATCCTATAAATTAAGGAGTCTTTGAATGCTGGCTATGAATTACACCTCATTTTAACATTTATGAAATCTGTATCATGTTATGCTCCATCCTCTTTTTAATTACTTTGATCCTAATTCAGACAAATCAGATTTGATTAATGTAGCCTTTGTAGTAACAAGGTTCTTTCATCATTACTTGTTTCAGGAATTGCTACCTAGGAAGTTTATGGAATGATTGGTTAGAAGTTTTTGTAGATGAAGTGTCTTTTGTAAGCAGGTGGAGAGCTGCTTAGTTTATACTAAAACATGATTAGAGCTAATTAATTCACCTGTTTCAGAGATTACAGAGAGAAATTTACTTAAGGGATTTCTCTGAAGATTTGAGATTGAGTTTGATATGAGGTGTTCGTCTCTTGGGATTTCGTTTGAGATGATGTATAATCAGATTGCGGAGTATACACAGAACAGAATTTTTTGTATCATGTGTCTCTGGTTAGAGAGATCCATACACATAAAAGGGAAGTTGTTTTATTTCTTTCTTCTTTTTCCATATTTCTCTGCTGTAACATTCAGCAAATTTGTTTGTTCTTGTCAGTCAGTCAGTCAGTCAGTCAGGTATGTTATTTTTTTTCTTCTTAATTTTGTTCTTCCTGTCTTTTGGGGCAGATTTTATGAAATGTAATGTCTGAGTGTGGAGTTTTTTCAATATTATACCTAAAATTGATTTTATTTACAAAAATACTTTTAATAAATTTATTTGCACAAACACCGATGTGCTACGTCACCATAGCGAAATTTAAAATTATTATCGAAAATAAAAAAAAAAAAACTTGAATATTCTCACTTCTAGAAATATTAATGTTTAGTAAGTTTAAAAAAAATAACTTTTAGTGTTAATAATATATCAATTAGTAACTTTTTATTAAAAAAAAATGGCTCAAGATAATTTTTTTCTCATACATTTAGTTGTTTATTTTGATCAGATAAATTTAAAATTATGATTTTATTTTTTAATTTTTAGTTTATATTATATGTTATTTTATTATTTAAGATATTTAGAGGTTATTTTTTTTTTAGTAATTTTAAATCCTATTTTGAATTGTAGGAAATATATATATTTTTTTCGATATAAATAAAGATGAACATGATGAAAGTAATTTTTCCCAATCAATTTTAAGTTATTAACATAGAAGTATACCATTTTATTTTATGGGTTACTACAATAAATATTATAATATTTCATATTTAAAAGTTTTTTAGTATCTAAATAAATTTACTTTAAATAATTAACACCAACACATCCTATAGAACAGAAAAGAGATCATGTTTAAAAATTTAATTTCTTATAAGTTATTTTAGAAATTAGTTGGCATTTGAAAGTTTGATTTTCTAGTAAAGAAATTAAAAGATTTTTTTGAATTTTAATTATTTTTTTCGACAACGGTAAAAAAAATATATGCTTTCTATATGTTGAAAAGATCTCTTTGAGAAATAGATCACGGTAATATAATTTTTCAGTTCAAATAATTACTGGTGTAACTAGAAAATTTTTTTAAATTTTTTTTAAAAATCAAAAAGGAAAAATAGTTATTTTTTAATATTGAAGAAAATTATGAATATAGTGTAAATTTCATATAATAGAGAGTGAAAAAAAAAAAAAAGGAAAGATTGTGAGAGATTGAATTGATTATGGGCTCTCAAATCTCAAATTATTAATGCTTACAAAATAATTCAAGTACTCGGTACTAAGCATAATAAAAAACCAAATTATACAATTAAAATAAACTTATAGTCACTCTGTGTAAATAATCTTTTTTTTTACTATTGTGTGTGATACGCTTAAGAAAACCAATTCACTCTTAGTTAAATTCATTTTCAATATCAAATTTATATTTAATTTTTCTTTTATGTTGGTGAAAGAATGTAACTCAATACTCTAGTTTTTCCTTTCTTTTTTTACTATTCCATGAATTACATTTATAGCAAATTATTGAATTTCAGTTTCGAATGGCTTTTTGTATTTGGTTGCTAACTTCGTATTCAATTGACATTTATAATAAAGGGAAGTATTTATTTTTACACTTCAAAGTATTTTTTTTTTTTGTATTATTACGAAAAATACACATAGAAATCTATATAGCAATCAATGGAGCAACTAAAAAATTTATAGCAACCTAGAAACCAACAGAGTAACTCAAATTGTAAATTCAAAAAAAAATAAAATAAAAAAATAGTATATAAGATAATTTCTCTATAATAAACTAATACTTTTAATATATTCTAGTTAATCCAATAAACTTGATTTTAAAGCAAAACCTTAAAAAAATGTATACATGTAATAAGAAAAATGGTTTGGATTTTTGTTGAATTTGTTCATTCATACTAAAGAGGAGAATTATCTTAATCTAATTATATATATACATTATTATAAAACGAATTTCAAGCACAATTGGTATAGATATTCAAAATAATCCTGTTTACAATCCATCAATACACTTACTTGTAAAAATGAATTGGTTCGTTGAGTATAAATTAAGTGCCAAACAAAAACTCAAATTGACTAGAAAGCTATTCCATTCAATTTTAACAGATTGGCAACAATAGCAAAGGTTCCCATTTCTCTGTTGAAAGAACTTAACCTCAATTAATTTGTGTGGTGAATTAAACTCCTATCCAATAGATATTCTTTTTTTTTTTTTTTTTCTTTTTCCGAAAGTCAATAGATAGATATTCTTTTTATTGATTTATTCTGGGGTTTATCTTCCAAATGATTTTCATGGTTGGTAATTGAGTGGTCCAATACTTATAAGAATAGGATGTGGCTGATAAAACCAGAATGTAGCAAACAGTGACAATTGTAACAATTCTAAAATGGATCAACATCAGTCAGATATCTTTAAGTTGAAAGCAAGGTTCATAGAAACAAACTGATAAAATTCTCTGCTTGAAGAATTCTATGTACAAAATTGAAGAAAAATGGCCTTTGCTCAACTCTTCTTCTTCTTCTTCATCATCATCGATCCTCACCAACCCTCCTTTAGCATCCGTTCCTTCTCCAAAATATACATTCCTTCTTTATATTTTTGGCTTGGTTCATAAGCCTTCTCCTAAAAGCAAATATCATAATCAGTAAACAGCAGCCTTAGTATCAACAAAGATCCCCACCTCACCAACCACTATGTAAATAAGATACTCAAGCAAAATAGTACTACAAATTTGGCACGAATGTAAATAGTTAGTGATAACAACAAATAACTAGATAGCTTGCTTGTCCTAACCCAGAAAAATTAAACAACAGGTAACCAGGGTTCAAGATTCAAATAAGATGTCAATTACAGAACAAGAGTCCATTTTACAACTTATCTTTAGAGCATAACAATTACTTCATTGTAGACTACTTTGAACGTTCATTAAAGGAAGCAAAGCATTAAAAATTACTCCAAATTACCAATAAAAAGTAACATATACAACTAGGCGGATCCAGAATAAAAGTTGAGGGGTGTTTTTTTTTTTTTTTTTTGTGAAGGGGGTCAAAAAGTAAGTTCTAAATATTACAAAATAAGGGTATTCTTCCTCTGTGTTTGAACCCTTGACCTTTAAGTTAATTTAACCATTATACAAAAGCTAGTGCTATGTTTATATGTATCGTCTTTAATTTTAAATATATGTGAGTCTGCCCTTGTGTACAAGATAGTGAAATCATATCTTCTAGGGTCTATTCATACGACCGAATCACTCATGCCATCGAGTGGCGTCTTAGAGAAAGCATTATCAAAACAAGTGCAATATTGGACAATAGCAGCATCAAAATCAAAATTAAAACCTCTGAAGAGCAATGCAAGAGTTCAAAATCAGTTATTCAAACCCGCCACATCAAAAGGGTTCAAAATGCAAGAAATTAGAATTGGTACACAATACGAAACAAAACAAGTCTAAACTAAATAAATTAGACCAACTTACATATCTCCAGCCCAGAATCTGTTGGCAGGAACTGCAATAGATGTCATTCACAGTATGCAAACCACTAATGAGACTTCGCTCTTCGGTAGGCCCAAGTGATATGTTTACCCTGGAAATGTTTAGTAATGAACACTTAGACTTGCAGGCCTTGGTCAATGCCTGGATCACATCATTTCAATGCATATAGAGTCTCACCTAGATTCTTACATGGACACCCAAAAAGCAATGCTGTCAATAAATGAGAGGTGTTGAATGATGCCAATCCAAGAACTCACCATTGAAAACAGAAACACCCTTTTAATATAACACAGTTAAAAGCTCAAAACAAAGTATAGCCAAATTAAAATACAGAGCTTGCAATACAACATGTTATGTGTTTTTGATTTCATACAACAAGAAATGCGGTGATACATGTTCGGTAACAACATTGTTAAGCATCCTAAACAAAAGAAACGAAAAACCACAGGCAACTAACAAAGATGAAGAAATTACACAATGAAACAGTCACAGAACAATACATGGTGTACAATTAAAAAACGATGATAAAAAAAAATCCCAATTCCCAAAATCAAAACTTGCTGTATCAGGTAATTGAAAGAAAAAAAAAACGAGGGGCAAAAGGGGCTTACGCATGCCTAAAGAGGTAGGCTCTACCAAAACGACCTTGAAAATCCTTGGAAACGATGTCTTCGTGGGAGGCAGAGTCAACCTTGCAAAACTTACACTTGAAGATCTTGTGCCCACTCAGCGATTCAATATATAGTCTCCCCATGATTGATATATAACTCTCTCCTCACCTTTGCCCTAATACTAAAACTAAAAGTAAAAGGGATCACGACGAGCTTTGGTAATGGTTTGGTTCCCCTCTTTTTCTAATCTAAAAGACTAAAACAGTCAATATCCCTTTTAGAATATCTTATTTAAATTAAAAAATTTATTTTTATTTTTTATATATAAAATTAAATGTCCCTCTATTGATTTTTGATTGTGCTGGAAAGGGATTATGCCTTTTCGGTCAGGTCAGACAGAGAGTATTAGCTTTGGGAAGTTCACTGAATCCGTGACTTGACTGTGCCATGAAAGAGTTAAGAACCACTAATACAGCGACATGTCCAGATCAAAAAGAGGGTATTTCTGTCATTTCAGCTTTATGTGTGAGCCAAATATACTTTACCTTAACCCCCATTGTCATTCCTTTCGTACAGTTTGGTTCCCACTTTATTATTTGGTTTCCAAGCAATCTTCCCCCATTGGCTGGAACGAGATCTAATTATTCATTACTCTTTTATTCAAGTGCTTTTCTTTTTCATCTCCAAGAAGATATTTCACACCAAACTTCCAGGTCAAAGAGAAAATAAGAAATAATTTCAACAACAAATTTCAAGTTTCAGCTAGGAAAAAAGAAAAAGAAAAGTCCATACTATATTTGACTTTGTCTTTATAATATGTGTAAATAGTGAAAAATTGATACACCCTTTAGATTGTTCTGTTTCCATAGAATCACTTCAAAGCAAAGCAAAGAAAATAAATAGTATGTTCTTTCCTCACATTACAAGCAATCCTACCTAAGACACATTTAAGAAACGGACTTCTGTACTCCAAGTCCAACACAAGCTAGATATCTTATTATGCAAGAAATGGAAAAAAAAAAATAAAAAAAAAAAAAAACTTGAGAGGCAAAACACAAGAACCTAGTAATGACATAAGCAAAAAAAGAAAAACTTGTATTGTATAGCATAGCCTTCTTAATACCCCCTTCACTTCATTTACATTTTCTACTTTAATTCTCTTCTACAAGCATCAATCACCCACGGGAAAAAGAAAAGAAAAAAAAGGTGAGAATGAATTAAATTTGAATTAACATTTCCATGAACTCCAAGAAATCTGGTCCCGTGGAGAAGAAGGAATGTGGAATAGATTAAGTGGAAAGAGACTAGTTAGAACCAGCAAAAGATTGTTCAGAAAATTCCATGGTGCATAGCTTTAAGAAGAGCAGCACCAACCCTTTTTAAGTTCGGGCCCTGTTTCTGGAGTTCCTTCTGCCTGTAAAACCACAGTCTTTCCATTCCCTGTCCATGTAGGATCCTGTTTCTTAAGCTCTTGAGAAATCATAACTTTACGGCTTAATATGTGGTAGATCTCTTTCACAACCGTCTGAAAGGCAGCAACAACATTAGATGAATCAAGAGCCGATGTCTCCATGAAAAACAAACCCTGTGCTTCAGCCAAGGCTTTGCCTTCAGCGGTGGATACCTCCCTAGCATCTTTAAGATCAGACTTGTTACCAACAAGTATTGTGACTACATTCATGTCGGAGTGAGCTGTTGAAATAATACACCATGCCAATTAATACTTTTTTCATCACGTTAAAAAATGGATGCACAGGGTGTTAAAACCAAAAAATTAAGCTATATATACATCAACAGAGAAGTGCAAGGCAAGAGAATCACAGTTATGGATCCATTTTCTAACCTTCTCAAGTTGAAAACAAAGTTTCATAGTTTTCAAAAATATGACTAGCATCAAAAGAAACCACAATGTGAGCTATAGAGAAAGAGGAGAATAAAAGAGAATTTGTGTGTATGCAGGTGAGCATATGATGTAAAGCCAGAACAAAGACAAGTCAAGAAAGATTTCCAGGAATCTTACTATGAAGTTCATTAAGCCATCTTCCAATGCTATCAAATGTTTGGCGTCTACTTATATCGTACACCACAAGAGCTCCGACCGCACCTCTATAATATGCAGATGTAACAGCTCTGAACCGCTCTTGACCAGCCGTATCCCATATCTGTGCTTTAATTTCCTTTCCATTGATGTCAATCTTCTGTGTTTGGAACTCTACTCCTATAGTTGATTTTGAATTCGGGTAGAACTCATCCCTAGCAAATCTTGCAAGCAAATTTGATTTTCCAACAGCAGAATCACCAATAAGAACAATCTTGAAAAGATAATCTTCAGTTTTTTCCTCAGAATAAAAAGCCATTGTCAGCCTTCACAGAATTGTCACTCTATAAAAACTAATAAAGAGTAGCCATCTGTAGTTTGGGCCTTTAAGGACTCATATTTACCCTACGAGACATCAAGCTTTACCATGTTCAAGAAGAGGAGGGAATCACTCATACAAGAAGAAAACAGCTGACACAAGAAACTTGGATGCCAAGGCAGGTATATAAAGAAACATAAGCTGCCACTCAGTAATCACTCCAGCGAAAGAAAAAAGGGCACAGAGCACAATTATAAAAGAGATGGGGAATTCCCTGGCTCCACTTTCAGCTTCCTGCACAGATTTTAGTCTAGCAGATCACTTCCTCTTCAGTTAAAGGAATAGCCCTCCATAAAAGTGACACAGGTCTAAGATCCCTGTTTTGTGGTAAGGGCATCAAGACTTACATAATAACAATACATAACAACGATGCAACTTTTAATAAACTAATTCTATAGAATGGCTGAGGGACAGTGCATTTTGTGAATTGACCAAAGTTGCATACATGTGCATACTGCAATAACTATAAAATATAAATTTCTACAGAAATAGGTAATACCTCAATTCTTTGTTTGACTTGAACTTTGGCCTCTTTCTAGTTCCTACTCCAGCTTAATGCTTCAATGGTCAATCCTGAGGAGGAATGATGTTTAATAGACTATTTCTTGAAACAACATATTTCAATACGCATGTGAGTGATGTCACAACATCCGACCATCAAATCAGAAGCTTCTTGCTTCATTGAAATACTACCAAACCCTTAACATGATATTTCACGTATTCAAATATGTTGCCAGCATTATTACATGACCTGACTAGCTGTGTTGAATTATATACATGCAATATGATGAGAATGCAGGGACCAGATGAAAATTAACTTGTAAATCTGCATTCTTACGTTATAAAAATTGAGTGATCCCCTTCATATAGCTTCTTTGAAATCTTGCTTTGATGAAGGTTTAACAAAAAATCAATTTAAGTCTCAAATTCAGCTTATTCTAAATATGCTGAGATAATATGTTAAGATGTAAGTTGATGAGTCAATTTCTTCCATTATTCTATTATTGAATTTTTTTAAATAGATTTGCAATAATTGAGGTCCTACATGAATGATTATATGGCAGTGGCTAGATAAGTATAACAAAGTAGCAGAGGTTACTTTCAATATCACCAGTGACCCCAAACTATTCACCCTCACAGAAAGAAAAGCCCTCCCTTTTCAAAATAAATAAATAAATAAAAATAATAATTAAAGAAAGAAAGAAAGAACAGCCCTTCTACTGTAAGAAGTAATAATAGCATTATGACAAATGGCATAAGTTCTAGGAACCAATTTACAAACATATTCATACCATACCCCAACCGCTAGTAATTTTCACATGTCTTGTCTACTTCATATTGTAAAACTCCATTAACGAGTATTAATCTTCAAAAACCAGAGTCAGAAAGTATAACACTGTAAACCATTATATAAATCTTCAAAACAATGAAGAGAATAGATTCTAATTAAAACCAAGTAAACTAGCTTATGTTCTGGTTACTCAAAAGATATTCTCCTTAGAAGCCGGGAAAAAAGCAAGGTCATGAAAGTTCTTATTCCATCTTAAACTAATAGACACCAAGACTCAAGAGCGTCAACCAGCACCCCCCTCTGACAGTCACCCAAAAGTCTAATTGTATTATACTCCACTTTAACACATGAAAGACCATTTTAAAAAGTAACACGCCTTTAATTTCCTATCACCAGAATACCCTTACAGATGAAGAATTTCCCTTCCTCCAACTCTTCGAATAACAAAAAATCAAATAACAAATTCTGAAGTTTCTAAATTTCTATTGGGAAATAAATAAATAGCACCGTTAAAAGGACAGAATGCTAATAAAAAAAAAAGCCATGAATTCTAAGAATTACCTGATTATGGACCCAATACTAGAATACCAGATCATTAACTTGAACTTGTCCCAACCTACCACAACCCAATCCACTCAGAATTGTTACATAAATCTATAATAATCAATAAGCCTTCCACATCCCAAAAGAGAATAATACTAAATAAAATCGATTTTTGGTAACGTACGTATGAGCGTAAGCACCAAGAGAACATTGAAAATTTCAAGATCCAAAGAGAATCACAAAAATTATTGGTCTAACTAAAATTGCAATGACTAAAAACTATCAAAGAATACAATCAAATGAAAATGAAGGTTAAATTTCATAAGGGCATTTCGAATTTTGTGATAGGATCCGGTGAGAGAACTGAAAACGCTAAACGCGGGCGTGCGTGCATATTATATATATAGAAATGGATAAAGAAAGAGTTACCGTAGAAATGTGATGGGTAGATCGGAGGTCAACGGGCGGAGACGGTGTGGAGAGTAAACGGCGAAAGTATGAGGATAAGAGAACCCCACCGGACAAATGAAGAGGATGGAGAAACGTACAAAAGGGCTGTTTGGGTAATATATTCAAAATGGTGAGGGCATTTATGTCTCATTATTATGTTCTTTCAGTAAAATATGAATGAAAGTGATAAACGAACAAAAACAAGACAGAAATACTAAAGTACTAAACTAACACACCTAGCCTATATTATATATACACCAAAAACACACCCATACCAATTTTCACATATTTATTATTTAGATTATGACATCATATTTATATTTACATATCTATAGTTATCTCCCAAAAGGTTATTTTGGTCCAATATTGTTATGTGTTTCCATGTTTAGAAAAAAATTTATTGTTTTTTCTTTTATAATATTATCTAAATTTTTAAAAAAATTTAAATTATTTATAGTTTCGATAAATAAAATTTAAATATTTTGTTGTGCTATTTTTTTTATACATAGTAAATAATTATTTAAATATTATTTTCATTACTATAAATTATTTTAATATTAAAGATAATCTTAAAGAAGTACAACATATATGATTTATTTATTTTTTTAGGAAAACAACATATATGATTATATATAAAAAAAATTAAAAAAATTGTTATAGATACCAAAACAAATAAAAAATCTAGTACTTTACATTATTTTAAACAATATATGTAATCTCCTCTAAAATATTGGACAATAGGCACCATGTGTCTTAGCAATGCTCCAAAGGATAGAAGTATATAAGGCACCATGCCATAAAAAAAAACATGTTATTGAAATATTATTTTGATAACGTCTTACAAATTTATAATAATTTGATAAAGTCTTCAATCAAGGGATCTCCATTTGAATTTTATGCTCATTTCTTGAAAAAAAATGCATATTTGGTTGATAAAATTTTATAATTAAATACCATTAAATGTCTGAAAAATATCCAAAATGAAAGCAAATAATTTAAGAAATAATTGAAAGAGAGTAACCAAAAACTAACATATGTCCTCATAGCTTGTATTATAGGTTGCCTGTGATAAGTGTGTAAAATACATATTGTTAGGTGTATTTGAGTAAATAAATATAAATAAAGTATTCATTGTAATTTGTTATAATTTAAATGCAAAATTATTTAAGTTGAAAAAGTTAATTTAAATCTACTTTTGTGTTTCAATTTCGATTTAAAGCAAAAGATGGTAATAATGAAAATGTATAATGAAATCCAATCAAAAGCCCACGTCGCCTTCAATGATATTGGGCCTTCATTTCCAATGTGGACACATGACCCAACTGCAAATCCTTTTCAACAATTCACTTTCCCATGCCACCCCAAAGTTCACTATTTCATTTTCAAGCACGTAACATGAAGTAAAATGCTAGATTTCTTTTCTTTCTTTTTTTTTTTTTTTTTTTGATAAGTAAGAAAAATCTTAGATTGATTAAATGCATCTAAATCTAATGGACCCCACAATTGTGAGTTATGTCTCCCATTAAGATATGCTTTGCTCGACTCTTGCTCCATCTAATGTGTACACAACTAGGTTTCACCAAATTAAAAAAATATATATATTACAAAACGTGATTAACGTCTTATACAAACAAATATTTTAAATCAATTAAGCTGATTAATTAAATTCATGATTTGAATTAAAACTCATTAACCTCAACCTTTTGCTATAATATATACTCGCGTTGCGGGGTCTTAAAAAATCATAAGCTATACATTATTAAAAGAAATTTATATTTTTAAAAAATATTAAATTAATAAAATACTAATTAATTATTAGACAAATAAAAAATTTATTTACAATTTACATATAAGAAAATTATAATATTTTTTAAATTTGAGTTTTTTACAAAGTTAGATCATAAAAAAAACTAAAGTTTCTAAAAAATAATATAAATGCATTAAAAAAAATATGATCTATCTTATTATTCTTGGTCTTACATATATAGATTTTTTTTTAATTATTAACAATTAATTTATTAAAATATATTTTGAGAAAAATTGTCGAGGTGTATTTTTTTATTAGAAATCAATGATCACTACTTTTTAAAACGAAATTAATAGTTACTAATAACACGCATAATTTTTTTCACTGATCAATTAATAAAAAATGTATAAAACATTATTTAAACTTTCAATAATAAATTACAATTATTAATATCAATCTATTTATATATCTATGTGACTATGTAATGCAATTGTTAGGCACGATGACATTGCAGCATGTATAAACTTTCTTATATTTTCTTGCTCTCTTATTTTTTCTAATTTTTTAGATTTTTCTTAATATTTTTTTATTTGATACTAATTATATTAATGCCAAGTAATTAAAAAAGTAATTAAATAAAAATAATAATATATGTGTCTTTTCATTTTTTTAGTGTATTATTTTAATTTTTTAAATAAATATTCAATTACAAAAGAAGCGATTAAAAAAAATAATTAAATAGAAGTAATATTATAGGGTGATTCTACAATGCATTCCCTTAAAAGGGATGTACTAATGCATCCATAATTTGTTTTGGCATCCAGAAGAATTTTTTAATCTAATTTTTTTCATATTCATGTACGTTATATCTATGTAAGATATCTTACAAAATTTTGAGAAATTCAGAATAATTTACAATATAGAAAACAATGTTCAAACAACCTATTTTACACGCGTATAAAATAAAATAGTCAGGTGTGCAACACACTGTTTGAACGTAGTTTTCGGCGTGTTAAACTTTTCCGAATTTCTTATAAATTTGCAGGATGTCTTAAATAACTATAACGTATATGATCATGAGAAAAAAATTGACTAAAAAATTATTACGGATACTAAAACAGATAGGAGTGCATCAATATATCCATTTTAAGGGAGTGTATTGTAGAATTTTCCAATATTATATGTGTCTTTTCATTTTTTAAGTGTATCATTTTTAATTTTTTAAATAAATATTCAGTTAAAAATAAATTATTTAACTGCTCTAATTAATCAAGTAGACCTATATATATACGAAACACTTTTTAATGGGCATTACCCATAAATGGTTACTAAACAAATTTAACTATAAATATTAATTTTAAAAATATCAAACTATCGAATTTTGATCTAATAACGAATAATGAAATCACAAATTCGAATTTTTATGCTTAATTTAACTACTTAATTAAAAAAATATCAAAAAATATCTCTTTTTACACTATATCAAAAAATATGTTCATACAAAAATATTTAACTCAAACTCAACTTTTTATTTTCTTATTTTTCTTGCTAAAAAGTGTTTTTTTTTAAAAAAAAAAAATTTACCGATAGAACAATCTCAGCCCATATAATATAAAAATGAGAGATTTATTTTAATTAAATAAAAAAATTAAGCATAAAAACTCAATTTTTTTTAATTTTACCCATTCATGGATAATACCCATTAAGAGTGCACCCATATATATTTATAAAATGTAATTATTAATTGAGATTAATATGTAAGGAAAAAAGTGATTTGGCTGTTGTTGGTTGGCATCTTCTACCCTAAATTGGCGATTATTGTGAAATTTGTACGTAAAGAATTGGACCTGTGTAGCATCGGGAAAGTAATTGTAATACTAATCTTGAGTCTGACATCTTCTACCCTAAGTTGGTGATTATTGTGAAATTTGTACGTAAAGAATCAGACTTGTGTACAGGACCGGCCCTAAAACAAAGTGGGCCACAGGGAAAAAAAAATTTGGGCCCTTATGTTAGAAAAAATATGGTATTTTTCAAAATCAGTAAAAAAAATGTATAATTTTAAAAGAGAAAAAAAAAATTAGACCCCTGGGCTGGGTGGGCCCTAGGCATAGGCAAGCTATATGCCTACGGCCGGGCCTGCCTGTGTAGCATCGCGAAAGGAAGTAGAAGCAGAAGCGGTAAATGTAATACCTCTAATTTTTGTGTTAAACTCTCTCGGCTATTTGATGGATGCAATTTTTCCTTTGTTAGTACATGACATGTTGTAACCAGGGTCGGCCCTAAGCATAGGTGGGCTAGGCCCGTGCCTAGGGCCCACTCTTTCTAAAGGCCCATTTAAAATTTTAAGACCTCATTACTTAACTACTATATTTAATTAAAATTAACATTAAATATAGTTAAATTGGACCTAGCATAGTAGCAGCCTAAAGAGTGGTAGGTATTATGTTTTCTTGGGACTTGAGTTCGAAACCACCGAACTTTAGTTTTTATTATTAATTTATTTTTTAAAAAAAAATTATCTAAGAAACAACTATAAATGCATATAAACTTAATAACTAAAGCCAAAAAAAATTTAATACATAAATATTATTTAAACTTTTTTTTTTTTCTAAATTTAACATTTTATAAGTTTATCTATTTTTTTTATTTTCTTTATTTTTTTGTCTATTTTCTTACTTCTCTTATCATGTTTTTCTTTTCTATTTATCTTGCTTTAATCAAAATTACATTTTTAATATTATGAAGAAAAATCATTAATCAAGATATAATATTTAATTTTAATAATAATAATAAATAATTTTTTTCTTAAATATTATTTGAAGTGAATTTAATTTATTTCTTTTTAAATATCTTATTATAATTATGAACTATAATTTAATGTAGTTGTTAGAAATTATTTTAGCTATAGATAAATATAAATTTGATAGTTTTCTTTTATTTATTTTTTTCATGAATTTGATTTATTGTATGGTTAAAATTTTAAAAAGATAAAAATATTATTATGGATGATAGAACAAATTAAAAAATACAAATCTACTAATTTTTGTAATAATTTAAAACTTATTTCAGATTGTTAATATATTTCTTTACTTTTATGTTATGAAATGTAGCATATAATTTTTTTAGGTTAATTTTTTAATTTATTTATTAAGGGGCCCAAAATTTTATATCGTCTTAGGCCCCCCATTTTTTCAGGGTCGACCCTGATTATTATGTCAGAATAATGATGAACAAATAAAAAAGTGGTTAATAATGTAGCTAATTAATTAATTACTATTATTATTAATTACATGCCAACATTTATTTAAATATGGAAAAGAAAATCAATGGAGCAATACTCAGTTGTGTCATACTTGGCTACACTTATAAATTGTCTTATTTGGACACTTTATGAGCTCTCTTTTATTCATCTATGAAGTATTTTGGTTGTGACTATAAATGGGTCTGGTCTTGTAATTGAATGTACGTACTTAATCATCTTCTTAATCTTCTGAGATAAGAAGAAAATGATTAAAGTTGTTCTTGCTGATCCTGTTTTCATTTCTATTCTCACCATTTTGACTTTGACTTTGACGCATTCTCACAAGGAAAGATCAACCATTGTTGGTACCATTTGTATACTCTTTAATACCATGATGTATGCTGCTCCATAGGCTGTTGTGGTAAATTACTTGTTACTAGTTACTAGTTATTAATTAGTTACTTTTTAATATCATTATTTTTTGTTTGATTTTAATTGTTTATTGTTTTGGTGAAGAAATTAGTAATTACTACTAAGAGTGTGGAATTTATGCCATTTTTCTTATCATTTGCTTCATTGTTGAATGGTATTACTTGGACCACTTATGCTCTCATCAAATTTGACCATTTCATCACTGTAATTAACTACCATCTCTCTATATATTTATATATATCTCTTAACTGTATATACTGTCATAAATATACTAGTAATAGGTTAAAAAAAACTTTAAGTCCTTACTATAAAGATAAATATATTTTTAAAATTTATTAAAAAAATATGTATATTTTCTAAAATGTATTGTTTTTTTTTATTTAGGCCCCTAATATGAGTGGGCCCTAGGCCGCCTATGCCTTGGGCCGACTCTATATACATTCCGAGTACTAGCCATTTCTTGAGTCTCGTAACTACTATAGTTAGGTCTGATCCTGAGCATAGGCGAATTAGGCTTATGACTAGAGCTTACTTAACTCGGAGGCTTAAAAAAAATTTCTTCAGACATTTTTATATTTAGTATTACCTTAATAAGGTATTATATAATCACATATAATCCACTTATAAGTATATTATATTATAGGGTGATTTTACAATGCACTCTTTTAAAAGAGGTGTACTGATACACTCTTAACCTGTTTCGACATCTATAAAAAAAATTTAGTCTAATTTTTTTTTCATATTCATGTATGTTATAGCTATTTAAGATAACCTACAAAATTTTGAAAAATTCTGAATAATTTATAATATAAAAAATAATGTTCAAACAGTTTATTTTACACGCGTATAAAATAAAATAGCCACGAGTGCACTATATTGTTTGAACGTAGTTTTCGGCGTGTTAAACTTTTCCAAATTTTTTAAAATTTTACAGGATATCTTAAATAACTATAACGTACATCATGAGAAAAAATTTGATTAAAAAATTATTTCGGGTGCTAAAACAGATAAAGATACATTAATATATTTTAAGGGGGTTTTATAGAATTTTCCTATATTATATATATAAATATCAGATTATTCACGGCTGCATCAATTATGATCCCATCTGGTCAGGCTATTGTTTAAATAGTTTCATGATACTATAATAAATATAAATATATTCTTTTTCTGAGTGAAATACCATAATAAATATTTGTTAAATTTTTTCAGATGTATAATGTTAAAAGTATTATAATGTAAATGTGGCTTCACATAATATAAGTCAAGATGGCCGAGTTGGTCTAAGGCGCCAGTTTCAGGTACTGGTCCGAAAGGGCATGGGTTCGAATCCCATTCTTGACATATTTATAAACATTTTTTTTTGCAATGAATTAATAATTAAAATAAGTTTTGATTACTCATGAAAGATTTTATATATAATATTTTTTTTTTTGCAATGAATTAATGATGAATATAATTTTTGATTACTCAATGCAGATTTTATAAATAATATATCATAGACGGTTAAAAAATCCAATTTTAGCACATCTATTATCCACTTTACCTTTCTTAATTTTAATCTAACTGTCAATAATATTTAACCATATCATGTCTACTTATAAACCACACTTTCCAAACAAAATATTTGTTTGTAAATATTTAACTAGCTATTATTAATTATCACATAAAAAAGAAAAAAGCTTATGTGTCAAAAAAAAAAAAACAAAGCTATTATTAATATTAAAGCTTACTAAATTTATCCATACCGCACCCCATATTCGCTTTCTAAATTCACTTTTATATCCGCCCCAATACATCGGGTATCCATTACATATATATTTTTTGAAAAAAAACTAAAATCTCAAAGAAAATTAAAAAAAAAATCATTAAAATTCATTAAAACAACAAACATAAGTAGAATAGTGTTGTATAGTAAATTTGAGTTAGTAAATATAAAATTTGTTATATAAGTGGTTAAGTACAATTTTTTATTTTAAAGAGTTAAGTATGATTATTATTATACCTTACCACAAACATTTTCATAAAAATTGAAATTTTTCATTATTGTAATCAATAAATAGCCTAAAATATAAAATTATCTTAATTATAATAGTTAAAATTTTAAAACTTAAATATATACATATATATATATTTGGAAGAGGTTTCAATGGTTATATTTTTATTGTAACCATCATGGTTACATTTTTTTAAGCCATTGGATTACTATTAAATGGTTGTGATTAATTTGGAAATTTAACAATAATAAATAATAAATAACTTGTAACCTGAAAGTAACCTAATCACTTATTTCCTTATAAAACTTTAATTAAGATTAATTATATTTTAAAGTTAAATTAATTATAATTATTAATTAATTTTTTGCAATTTATTATTATATAAGTATCTTTTAGCAATTTATTTTTTTATACTTAAATTATTTAAAATTTTATAGCAAAACTTTTTATAATTTAAAATTATACACATATAATTTAATAATTTAAATTTTATTATACTTGTAATCTTAATTTTAAATTATTACACTTAATTATTTAATTTTTTATTTAAATATTTAAAAAGTAAAAAATAAAATAAGTTGAAGGATTTTTTAGAAAAAAAAAATGGCTGCACTTGTTATCGATTGATTAGCTTGAGGCCTCATACTTAGTTCATATAATTGTAACAAAATAATTAAATATCATTTAAAAATAATTAATTATTTGAAAATTTATTATAAGAAGAGAATTTTAATTTGTGTCAAAAGAAGTTTAATTTTTGTAAAAAAATAAATTTTATTGTAAATATTATAATTAAATAACTTAATTGTTAAAATAATTCAAATAAGGATTTAAATATAAATATTAATTGCTAAAAGATGTCTTGTTAAATAATTAATTAATTATTTTAAGAAAATAGTTAATTATAATTAAATAATTCTAAAAAAGAATGTCTATTTAATTAATTATTTTAAGAAAATAGTTAATTATAATTAATTAAATCTAAAAAAGGAAAGTCTACCTATTAGTAACCTGCTATTACAGGTTAAAGAAAAATGTAACCATATAGTTACAATAAAAATGTAACCATTAAACAGTCACCCATATATATTTATATTAGCGAGTTCTAGGTGGGTATGTATTTTCTCGCACTTCCACTCGAATCCTGCCTTGAGTATAAACATTTAAGCCCATACTTGCCCGAGTCTCCAAAATTTAACCCCACCCATTTCCCATTAAAGGCGGGTACCGTGGGCACTCGAACCCGCGGTATAATTATCATTCTTATTTGATTTGGAGTACTATAACTAACTAATTAATTATAAACCAAGATAATAATTTTTTTCTTAAAAAAAACCATAAGAATCGGACATATTAGTTTGTATGTAGCACATAGTGTTATAGGAGAAGATAGGAGTTTATATGAGGAGGTGGCTCCCTCGTACACTTGGCATTTCACGCTGTAATTAGGTTAAATTCGTTTTTGATCTTTTCTTTCGTTCTGTCTATTTTTTTTTAAAAAATTGAAACTAAAACAATATATATATATCCGAAAGCTGGCCTTGCTACATGCCTTTACTTAGAGCATTTGTTGGCAATAATAAAGGGTCTCTCAGAATAATATCAAACAAATGGATGGAGAAAATTCCTCAAAATTAGTTACATTTAGCTAGCTAGCTAGCCTCTAATATATTTAATTACTTAATTTTCTCATATTGCTATTCAAAAAGGGTACTGGATTTAGTATTCAAAGCTGTATTTAATCTTAGTTTAGTTATTTACACAACATATTACTGCCTCGTGTAAATATAATTAGCCTACTAATAAGCTATTTACAACAACCTTTCTACAACAATTATTAAATATATACCTACCATTACCTACAGAATCTCAAGACACAAACAACAACAACAAAAAAGTGTTTTTCATGATTTTAATGCTCTAGTATATATCATCATAGTCTTTCGATCGAAAGTGAGAAGAAAGATATCATCATACGTATCGATCGAACTCGTACGTATAAAGCACACAAACATACTCATTTCACCTTTGTGTCTGGTAAGTATATATACGTACTATAACTTCTTTTATATATATATATATATGCATGTGCATAATCGTTTTATTATTAATTAGTTCTCTTTATTTCCAAATGCAATTTTTGCTAATATATATTATTATTATTATCTATTCATCTTTATTCTTTCCTCACAATTAGTTACGATAAATATATAGAATCTAAATTGTAACTTATTTTTCTCCCGTTGCTATATTCAAAAGGTGATAGTTTTTGACTTAATTGATATATAATATAATATACATATAATCTGGTACTTGAAAATTGTTTTGCCAATTATCTGGAACTTTTTTTTTGTACCCTTAATTACCTTTAGTTGCTTGGATCTCTCCAGATGAGTTAGACTTTGTAATTGTTTGAGGTTGAATGAATCTTTACATAAAAGGTGTCCTTAGATGGTAATCAATGTGTGCCAATTACACTTTTTTAAATAATTAAATATTAAAAATGCTATTTTTATATGTATATAGTTACTAACTTTTTTTTATCAAACATAAAATAGTAATTTATCACTTTCAAAAAATGTAATAATTTTATTTGACATCCAAACAAATAATAATTTGTGTTAGTAATATGTGGTAATTATATAAGTAACTATAAAAATATAGGGAGAGACCCATTCAACGATGCTAAATTTGGTCCTTTGGGTTGGTTAGGATTTGTAATTTTTAGCCCAATCTAACTCAATTAGCCTAAATATATGCATAACAATAATAATAATAATAATAATAATAATAATAATAATAATAATAATAATAATAAACCTTATATACTATTTTTAAATTTATGATTTGGGTTGCTATAGATTTTTCTATATAAAAATGTAAAAAAAATTATTTTAAAGTGTGAAAATGAAAAAATTCTTTTTCATAATATATATAAAAAAACTAGTATAGGTTTCTTATATCTTGTAAGTTTTAAATTTTTGATTCGGTCGCCAATAATAATGGATAACAAAATTATTTAAGGAGTTAATGCATGAATTAATATGATTATTATTGTTATATATATTTACCGATTCAGGATTTTCCGAATTTGCTTTTGAGATTTTCCCTTATCCATTTTTGGATTCGCCTTAGAAGGCACATTTTATTTAATAAATTAAAAGGCCCATTATTCATTAGGAAAGGAGAAAATCACAGGAGAGGAACTGTAGGGAAATTACATAGTAATAATTTTTTAAAATTAATTTTCATAAAAGTTAAAAACACATTTATGAAAAAAAAAAAAAGAGAAATAGAAAGAAATTACAAGAGTTAAGAAAGGATAAATTATTATATTATTTATTAAAATTATTAAAATAATATATAATTTTGAAGAGAATATTTATTGTGAACTTTCTATTATATTCTCTCAACTACGATTTATTTTTTAAAAAAATTCTTTTCATAATGTGGAAGATATCAGGAACTCCTCATTTTTTTTTTATAAAATATTTCAATCTGCTTACTTAATGAAGGTAGAGACTTTTCTTTCTATTTTCTTCCCTAGGAAACAAATTGGTGGGTCCCATATCGATTTTGTTTTCCTCCACAGTGCTCTACTCTTTCTTCAATCTAATTTCTTTATCTTAGGGTGCATTTGCTAATAATTTTTTAATTAATTTTTTATTTTTAAAAGTAAAAAAGTAAAATAATTTTTTAAAATCATGTTCTATAAAACTGTTTTTACTTTTCAATTTTTTAATTAAGAATCTAAATTTTAAAAACAAAAAAAATCACTTTTAAAATTTTTTTAAATAACATTTTTCTTAATAAAAAATTTTAGACTCCGACCCCAACCTAGACCTTAGGACCCGGACTCTGGCGCCGGCCCAGTCCTGGACTCGGACTACGGCCCCGCCCCGGACCCGGACCTGGACCTGACTTAAATAAAATTAAATAAAAATACAATTGAAAGTTATAGAACACACTTTTGTTTTCTATTTTTAAAATTGAAAAACAAAAGTCGTTATAGAACACATTTTTATTTTTTTAAAATAAAATTTTAAAAACACAAATTTTACTTTTGTTTTTTATTTTTAAAATTAAAAAACAAAAGTGTTACGAAACGTCCCCTTACTTTTCTATCTTTCCACTTTTTTCTATACCAAAATCGTATAAGGTTGACACACATACTTATCTCACTTTTTTCTATTTTTTCTATCTATTAAGACATGCATGAAAATATGATATATTTTTTTTCTTCTTAATTAATTTCGAAATTCACTAATGATATAGCATATATGTTTTTTCATTTATTTTTTAAAATTATACTAATAATGTGCCAAAGGTAATTATTTTTATTTGTTTATGTTTTACATCATTTTTATTATGAGACAAAACTAAATTTGAATGTAGACTTCTTATTTCCTTTTTTTTTTTTTATTTCTTTTGTGAGACAATAATAATAATAATAATAATTCACATTTTCAATAAATATTAAATGAGTATTGATGGTTGAATAGTTTTTGCATCAAATCTTTTACAATTGTTGTGTTGGTTAAATTGTTGTGTCCATGTACATCTCCCACTCCCATTGGAGATGGTATGGAAATTTAAAGGTAGGCTTTAAAAGTTTATTCATTATTGGTTCAACTAAGTATCGGGTCCCATATATTTTAACATAATAGTTTTTAAAAAATATCGTTAACCAATCGCAACTCAACATATCGAGAAAGTGTTAGATAACACTGGTAAGTAATAACAATACTGATTGGCTATTGTATTGTCTATATAATAAATCCTAAATTAGTGTGCATATAATAAATGCTTACTATATTCTTTTTTAAATACATATATTATCTTAAGTCTATTTTGGATAGTTTATATGATAGGTCGATTGAGAGATATACTGGGACTACTGCATGTGCATATAATCTTTTTCAGAAAGTTTTCAGAAGAGAATTAATGTCAATATAATAATAATATATATATTTATATTATTCTGCTCAATTTATAATTTAGAATTTGAGTTGTATCAATGGTCTAACAGTTAAAATTTTTGCTTATATTCTTATAGTCATAATTTGACTGTAACGGATAAATAAAAAATAATTCAAATGAAAATTAATCACGCGATATGCATGGATGGAGTTTTACTTTCAACAAGTGTAAGAAGCACACGAATCTTTTCTTCGTCTTTTTTCTTTTTTTTTTTTCTTAAATACTTTTTTTATCATTAAAATATGTAGTCGACCTATTTATTATTGGCAGTAATTATTATAGTATATGTAAGTTTTAATGTGATCACGAATAAGGGATGATATCTTCTTGATTATTTAAGTAGATAATGGATTAATTCCACATTATTATTGTTGTCATATTTTATATTTATTATTTATGTTTTTCTTTTTTGCAATTTTTATTTATGTTAATAACCGTATTTTTTTTTAAATGGGTTAATAACCGTATTTGGCAATTTGTTTTTCTTTAAATAAAAATAATAAAAAAAAATCCATAAAATTTATATCCATTAATCAATTACCAAAATCAATTAAGGATTCTGTTCCCATTTTCGTTTGAGATAATTCCGTCCTTATCATCTTATGAATATTAATTCGCTTTTTCTTTTATTTTATTTTTTTTTTTTATGGAGAGAATGATTATTCACTTTCTTAAAGCTCTTCATTTCAAATCTATAAATACCTCCCCACCCAGCCATGAATAACACAAAAAGTTCGTGAGAATTAAAAAAAAAAACTTAGTCTAGATACACTGAAAACTAGTGAATAGAAATACACTAGCATTAGTGAAGAAGAGTCAGTCAGGTAATGGTCTTATCACTTAATAAACTTCTCTATTATATATGGTTTTGGTTGATTACTCTTTTCTTCATTCAAAATTTCCTCCTTTTCTGAAAAATAATGTAGCCATTTTTCTTACAAAAATGACTAATGTTTTTTTTATTTGTATAAAGGCTGCCGTCCCTAGCTAGTCCTGGGGCCTCCAAAACAAATTAAATATAAAGAATCAAAGCTTAAATTTTGTGTGTAGTTTGATTTTATTAGATTTTAAAAAGTAAGCGTACCATAGATATTTTTCATTCCCGCTCCGTGTTAAAACTACCAGTCGTATCGTATATTTTTATATATTTGTGTCTTTTTTTCTTGTGGAATTTTATTTCTCTGCACAAAACTTTTCTGTCTTTTTTTTTGTGAATCTATGTATAATGTGACGCAAATATAATTTGTATTATCCATTCAAAAAATAAAATAAAAAATTAACAATCATTTATTTTACCTGTTACTTTTTCAACTTTTCAACAGTTATGTTTTAAGATTTAAGGAAATGATAAGGATTTGTTGACCAAGTCAAAGTTTCCATGGCTGAAATTTTGTTTTGTTAAATCTGAGGTTACAGGGGTATTGAGGTGAGAGTTGCATGAGATGGAAGGAGGTTATCACGCGGACAGGACAGAATTCTCAGATTGTTGGAAGATCACATGGAGGACTCCTTATATTATGCGTCTTGCTCTCTCTGCTGGTATTGGAGGTCTCCTTTTCGGTTATGACACAGGTAATCACATCTCCTTTCTCTTCTCTTCTTCTACTATACTATCCATGAACTACCTTCCTTGATAGATTTCTTGTCAATTTTATCTTTAGTTTATCATTTAATGTGTATTTTTAGTCTTAAATGTAGACGTTTTGTGTGTTTAAAAAATTATTAATTTTTCCTTTTGAAACTAATGTATAGAATTGAAACAGAGAAATTTTTTGACTACTTAACCTATATACGTTTAAAATATGTATTGTATGATTGTGCAGGAGTGATTTCTGGTGCACTCCTTTACATTAGGGAGGACTTTGATGAAGTAGATAAGAAAACATGGCTGCAGGAGACAATAGTGAGTATGGCTGTTGCTGGTGCTATTGCTGGTGCTGCAATTGGTGGTTGGATTAGTGATTCCTTTGGTCGCAAAAAATCAATTATAGGTGCAGATATAGTCTTCTTTGCTGGTGCAATTGTAATGGCAGCTGCTCCAGCTCCTTGGGTTATTATAATTGGTAGAATATTAGTTGGTCTTGGTGTTGGGATGGCTTCCATGACATCACCACTATACATATCTGAATCTTCACCTGCTAAAATCAGAGGTGCACTCGTTAGCACAAATGCTTTGCTCATTACTGGTGGACAATTTTTGTCCTACATCATCAATCTTTTGTTTACTAAGGTATGTTTATTCATATGTCTATCTTAATTTTTCAATCTTTCTCTAAACCAAAGTATAAAAAAATGTTTTTGGTTTAGGCTCCTGGAACTTGGCGTTGGATGCTTGGTGTGGCTGGACTTCCAGCCCTTATCCAGTTTTTCCTTATGATGTCTCTTCCAGAGTCTCCTAGATGGCTCTACAGAAAGGTTAGAGTCTCAACTAGCTCATCTTTAAAAATGATATACGAATGATTTAATCCTAACTTGTTCATATTTTCATTATGATCAGAACAAGGTAGATGAGGCTAGGTCCATCTTAGAGAAAATCTACCCTGCTGATCAAGTAGAAGGAGAGATGAAAGCATTGCAGGATTCGGTGGAAGCGGAGAAAGCTGAAGATGGAGAACTTGGTGATGGATTTATACCAAGGTTGAGGGGTGCTCTTCAAAACAAAATAGTCCGCAGGGGTCTTCTTGCCGGCGTCACTGTTCAAATCACTCAACAATTTGTTGGCATAAACACTGTCTTGTACTACAGCCCCACTATTGTTCAGTTTGCTGGATTTGCTTCTAAACAGACTGCTCTAGCACTTTCTCTAGTGACTTCTGGCCTTAACTTTGTCGGTTCCATGATAAGTATGGGATTTGTAGACAAGTACGGAAGGAGAAGATTCATGCTTGTCTCCCTAGTTGGAATCATTATATGCCTTTGTGCCTTGGGAGGAGTGTTTTTCAAGGCTGCTGCAACTGCTCCTGCTGTTAGCAACTTTGAATCCACTCACTTTGGTGGAAACACAACATGTCCAGCTTACATCTCTGCCCCAAATGCTCAATCATGGAGTTGTATGACATGTTTGAAGTCACCAGACTGTGCCTTCTGTTCCATCAGTACAAATAAGGTACATATTTAATGTCTTTTTTTTTTCTGTTTGAGAGAACCATCTTAACTTAATTTTATTACTTTGTCATTTTAACAGCTTCTTCCTGGAGCTTGTTTGGCTGCCACTCCTGAAATCAGAGACTCTTGTAGAGCAGAGAAACGTACTTGGTACTCAGAAGGTTGTCCCAGCAGATTTGGATTCTTGGCAGTATTATTCCTTGGACTTTATATCATATGCTATTCACCTGGAATGGGGAGTGTTCCATGGATTGTCAACTCAGAAATATACCCTTTGAAATACAGAGGGACTGGTGGAGGAATTGCTGCAGTGACTAATTGGTCAGCTAATCTTTTGGTTAGTGAGACTTTCTTGACCCTCACCAATGCATTGGGCTCTGCTTGGACTTTTCTATTATTTGCTGGGTTCTCAGCCATTGGCTTTGTAGTCATCTTTTTTGTTGTGCCGGAAACCAAAGGACTACCATTTGAGGAGGTTGAGAAGTTACTTGAGAAGGGATTCAAACCTGAACTACCATGCTGTTCGAGGAAGGAAGATGGCAAGAAGAATCAAGCTTCTTCTAATTAAGTTTTAAAAAAACTACATTTAATTAAACGGTTCCCATGAAACAACGGTTTTCATAGTTTGTTTCCTGAGGACTATTCGTACTTTTTTAATATTATTATGCGTAGTTGTGTGATTTCACCACTTATTTGTTCAGCACAGAAAACGCTTATTCGTATGAAATTTATAAGTGGTTTTAAGTTTTACTATAGTTGTTTTTTCTTTCAACAGAAATTAAGCGGATTATTAGCAGTCATATGCTTTTAAATTATCTATCGTTGACTAGTAGGAAAAAAAAAGCAAAGTAAGGAATGTGGTGTTTTTCAGGCCAATTTAGCAGCCTTGAATTATGGCCACCTCCACACCATAAAGGCCTCCTAACTTACAACAACATACATACAACAACATGAACATCTCCAGCTTACTTATTTTATAATACGTACTTATTCAGCTGAAATGAGAACTTTTGTAAGACCTTTCATTGGTTCGAGTAATGCATAATGGACAGTGGCAATGAACATTTATGGGTTTATTGAGATTTTCTCAATTTCGAGTGATGTTCGTATGGTCTAATTTTTGTGATCTTTATATTTATATACAAAAAGAAATTGTCAGCTCAAAGCTATACCATTTGAAATTGAGGAATTTGGTGGAGGGCTACTTGGATATCAAATCTCTTGGTGTGGGCTTCTATAGACCAAATGACTATTATTCATTCGATGAGGCCGACAAGTTAATCAACCAAAGCTTCTTCTTCAATCTAAGGCTACATAATACATTACATAATACAATGTAATCATGTCCCCACAATTTAGCCAAGGTTTTTATAATGCGTAGCTTTTGTGTTCATATAGTTTAATCTCTTTGCTTGCACAATATAATAGCGTAGGAGTTTTTAACATTTTCAGTCTGTTACTAGTTTTACTGTGGTTTTATTTTTGTAGATAGTATTCATAAAGCCCTTCCAGTTAATACTGACTATGGTCTATGGTACACAAAACAGGCTAAACAACACGTGATGATAACAAATTGAAAAGAAGTGGTCGAGTAAATAAAGACTAATACATTAAAAATTTGAGCACCTTTTTGGTTGGACTCCACTGTCAAAATGCCAAAAATGACTGCTGAGGTTTTAATGTAATAAATAATGTGAAGTAGTTGAGTTGAGTACTAACCAATAATCTTTGAAGGTCCAGGGGAGCTAACTAGCCTAAAAATTAAATTACATCATAATAATTGCTATTTAATCTTATGAAATTGCAGGGCTATTAAAGCAGTGGCAATTGATTAAAAAACATGAAAATGAACAATATTGTTCTCCCCCAAAGAATTAAACAACGTTACATCATAGTACTTGTACTTGCTAGCTAATTTAAAAGGTCAAACCAAATTAAATTCCATGTACCTACCTCACCAAGTCTAAATTGTGTTTCATTGCATTATAACTTGATTAAATATATATTATTCATCTTGTCTCCTGATTTTCAATTATATAGAGAAATAACTTTGTTTTTTATTAATATTTTATAAAACTATGTTTGGCCAAAGAGGTAATAGGTTGAATGAAGAGGTGTGACAGAAAAATAGTAGTTGAAGATGAAAAGAAAAATAGAAATGAGAAGTGTACAGCTAAAAACAAATATAGTAAGAGAAATATTCTAGTGCGTGCTACTGCTTTTATTAGGTAACACAGTTAGTTAGAAGGTAATTAGGTTGTTAGAGGTTGTTTTGTATCTACATCTTATATAAATTCTTCTGTAATCATTTTCTTTATTGTATAAGATTGAATAATAATTCTCTCTCAAAAATGCTTTTCTCTCACTAAATCTTACACAGTATCAGAGCTTTTATCATGCTGAGAAGTTACTTGAGAAGGGATTCAAACCTGAACTACCATGCTGTTAGAGGAAGGATACTGAATTGAGTATTAGCACTCATATTCTTTTAACTATCTATCGTTGACTAGTAGGAAAAAAAAAGCAAAGAAAGGGATGTAGTATATTTCAGGCCAATTTAGCAGCCTTGAATTAAGGCCACATCCACAACATAAAGGTCTCCTAACTTTCACAAAACCAATTTTTTTTTTCTCATTTTTGGGGCCTCTAAAACTAAGGAGCCTTGGGCCAATGCCCAGTTATTGGGTTGTGTTTGCTTGAATCCATACATACAACAACATGAACACACCTCTAGCTTACTTATTTTATTATATGTACTTATTCAGCTGAAATGAGAACTTTTGTAAGGCCTGGCAGAAAGGTCCCAAATAGAGGTTAACAAATAACTTTTTGGATCGGTGGCAATTTGGGCTCACAACGGATTACAAGTGGCTCAAAACCAATTGACTATGGGAGGAGTAGCTCATTCATCTTATATATCACAATTTATTTCCACACATTAACAATGTGGAACTAACTCTAATATAAAGTTACATTTTTATCTTTGTAGAATATTTAAGATCAGATCTGATCATATATACATAACTATTTCGTTTCTTTTAATAAATTTGCGTTCACTAAAATGTTTTCTTAGCATATATATTTTACCATTTTGATTAATGTTTAAAAATGTTTGGTTTTATTGTTAAAAAAAAATGTTTGGTTTTAGTGATAATGTTACCTACTTTTTTGCTATTGATGGAGAGAAACACAAACTTCTTTCCTCATCTCATAATCGCAATTAGAAGGTTTTATTTATTTATTTGTTTGCTTATTTATTTATAATTTTGTGGAAGGTGTTGTGTATAAAGTTAATAGATTAGCTAGCTTGGGAAAATTTTGGTAATTAATGGGGTCTATAAAGAGGTTGAATAAAGTGGCTTTGGATGATAATATGAAGATGTTAGTGTTAATTACAATTTTTTATTATAATTTTTTAATTAATTTTTACGTCAGGAATTAAATGTTGGAATCTCTTTTTTCAATTTTTTTTATAACGGTATTGGTCATAGTTCTAGCATTATTGTATATGATTTTAGAGTTTACTATGCGTGCTTAAAAAATTTTAAATTTATTTTCGACACGTAGACTATTTGAAATTTTTTAAAAAAAATTACAGTGATAGTGTTGTAATTATAATAAATATCGTCATAAAAAAAATTTTAAAAAAAATCTGATGTAAATGTTTGGCTAAAAAATTAATTTAGAGATAATAATAAAAGATTATTGATAACACTGTGCATTAATACATAATGTCAATTTATAAATACTACTAGGGAGAAAATTATTAATAATTGGGTTATGAAAAAGGTTGAAGAGAAAGTGGATTTTGAGGATGTAATATCCACGTACAAAATACATACATAATGATGCCATTTTTGTCACTAATTAGAATAATACATCATTTTTAGGCAAAATAGAATAATAACCAATTCAAATGTTACTATTATGATGATAATTATATTGTCTTTTCTTAAAATTGGCTTTTTAATTGTCTTGTAGAGATGAGATATTTCTAATTTATGATGATCGATGACGATGTGATTCTTATAGCTTATTATATTATTTGGTAAAAAAGTAGTGAGTGGAGCTAGAGCTAGAGCTAGGCATGCGCATATGCGCGCATGTGGTTCTACGTGGGTTAATTTCTAATTTGGTTTCTCTAATAAAGATAGTATAGTTACTAGTTAGAGCTTAGTGTATGCATATACTCTTATCTATTATTGTTGATTAGTGCTGAGAAATTATCGTGTAACATGCTCCATACACTTATTTTTGGATCACTTGTTATTTTCAACCATTAAAGAAGCGATGACATTGATATCACCACAATACTATTACTTTTTTTTTTTAATCACAGATAATGATACCAATATATAAGAAATAACTACATAAAACATAATTTTTGGTAAAATATTTACATTTTTACGTTTAAAAAATATTTTTTTTTTACATTTTTACGATTTTCCAAAAAAATAACACGAAAACAACATAAAATCAACTAGAAAATTACATAAAAATAACAACAAAAAATAATATACAGATAACAAAAAATCAACCGCAAATTAATAAAATTACAACATAAAAGACCGTATTTTCCGTAAATAAAATTAAAAAAATCGTAAAAATATTTAAAATTCTGTGAAACTGTATTTTTGTAATTTTTTTTTGTTATTTTTATATTTTTGTGAAATAATCCCATATATATAGCAAAAGGTCGAGGTTGATGAGTTTTAATTCAAATCATGAATTTAATTAATCAGCTTAGTTGATTTAAAATATTTGTTTGTATAAGACATTAATCACGTTTTGTAATATACATTTTTTTTAATTTGGTGAAACCTTGCTGATTGCATGGTTGTGTACATATTAAAAAGAAAATCATGACAAATAATAATAACTGGAAAAAATCTTCACTGCACAATTGGATGGAGCAAGAGTCAAGCGAAGCATCTCTTAATGGGAGACATAACTCACTATTGTGGGGTCCATTAGATGCATTTAATCAATCTAAGATTTTTCTTACTTATCAAAAAAAAAAATAATAATAAATCTAGCATTTTACTTCATGTTACGTGCTTGAAAATGAAATAGTGAACTTTGGGGTGGCATGGGAAAGTGAATTGTTGAAAAGGATTTGCAGTTGGGTCATGTGTCCACATTGGAAATGAAGGCCCAATATCATTGAAGACGACGTGGGCTTTTGATTGGATTTCATTATACATTTTCATTATTACCATCTTTTCCTTTAAATCGAAATTGAAACACAAAAGTAGATTTAAATTAACTTTTTCAACTTAAATAATTTTGCATTTAAATTATAACAAATTACAATGAATAAATTTATTTATATTTATTTACTCAAATACACCTAACAATATGTATTTTTACACACTAATCACAGGCAACCTATAATACAAGCTATGAGGACATATGTTAGTTTTTGGTTACTCTCTTTCAGTTATTTCTTAAATTATTTTCTTTCATTTTGGATTTTGTTTTCAGACATTTAATGGTATTTAAGTATAAAATTTTATCAACCAAATAGGCATTTTTTTTTAAAGAAATGAGCATAAAATTCCAATGGAGATCCCTTGATTGAAAACTTTATTAAAATATTATAAATTTATAAGACTTTATCTCATAATAATATTTCAATGACATGGTTTTTTATGGTATGGTGCCTTATAGCACCACCATAGTTCTATCTTTTGGAGTATTGCTAAGACACATGGTGCCTATTGTCCAATATTTTAGGGGACATAATATATATTGTTTGAAATAATGTATTTTTTATTTGTCTAAGAATTTTTTAATTTTTTTATATATAATCATATATGTTGTACTTCTTTAAGATTATCTTTAATATTAAAATAATTTATAGTAATGAAAATAATATTTAAATAATTATTTACTATGTATAAAAAAAACAATAGAACAAAATATTTAAATTTTATTTTCCAAAACTATAAATAATTTAGAGTTTTTTAAAAATTTACAAGTAATAATATTATAAAAGAAAAAACAATAAATTTCTTTCTAAGATATCGAAACACATAACAATATTGTACCAAAATAACCTTTTGGGAGATAACTATAGATATGTATACGATTCAACCCAATTTAAATATAAATATGATGTCATAATCTAAATAATAAATATGTGAAAATTGGTATGGGTGTGTTTTTGGTGTATATAATGTAGGCTAGGTGTGTTAGTTTAGTATTTGTATTTCTGTCTTGTTTTTGTTCGTTTATCACTTCCATTCATATTTTACTGAAAGAACATAATAATGAGACATAAATGCCCTCACCATTTTGAATATATTACCCAAACAGCCCTTTTGTATTCTTTGATTGTATTCTTTGATAGTTTTTAGTCATTGCAATTTTAGTTAGACCAATAATTTTTGTGATTCTCTTTGGATCTTGAAATTTTCAATGTTCTCTTAGTGCTTACGCTCATACGTTACCAAAAATCGATTTTATTTAGTATTATTCTCTTTTGGGATGTGCAGGGCAGGCTGAGGCAGCCAGGGCCCATGTCCCAGACCCCATAATTTTCGAGGCCTCGAAAAAATTTAAACTAATTAATGTATATATATATATATATATATACTAGGTGAATGTACGTGCCGAGCCACGTATTGCTAGTTTCATTTAAGATTTTGGTCTTTTTAAGATTGTGAATGTATTTTATTTTTAAAGATTACAAATTTTTTGTTTGAAAAAATTAAATATTTATATTTGAAATATTATTTAATAATGTATTAAAAATAATATTAGTGTAATTATAAAATTGTAAATAAATTTATTATTGGAGTAGTAGATTATTCTATTTAGTTCTTTTTTTTAACATAGCATTGTAATGTAAGTTTATATCTATAAATATTCTGTAAAGTGTTAATATTATATGAACATCTCCATTTATAAAGCTAAAAAGTGGGTCAATGACAGAAGTAGTATATCTGCAATCACACAAAGATAGAAGTGATATTTCTGCTTCCTATGCTTATCCAGAGAAAACATTAGATAACGTGAGGTTAACTTTAATATATAAAGATTTTTCTTTTTTAAAAATAATAAAAAAAATTATTAATATTCTCCCAAGATAGGTTTGTTAGAGAGATATGTGGCTAAGATGATTTTTTTAATTTAAAAAGAGATTATTAATATTTAAAAGATTGTTTAATTTTTTGGTTTAATTATTGGGTTTATTTGTTAACGTGAGATCAAACTAATCGTTAAATTTAACAGAATATTCTTTTACTTTTAAGTATATTCTGTTAAACCAAGAAATGCCGTTAGATAGACACTTTTAATATATAAAGATATATATATATAAAAACTTATAATACATAAACATTTAATTCAATAAATTGCATGAAAATCTTATGGCACAGATGGTAATTGAGGCGTTGAATTGATAGAGAGATTGTGGGTTTGCTAAACATTAGGTTATTTTGTATTATTTCAGATGTGGTCTCTATCCCAAAACCAACGAGAACTTTCTTTACGATACCAAAGGTCGGTTTTGCCTTCACTCATCCAGGAATGATGAGGCTAAGGTTGGTTTCTGCAAATTAAATGAGTTCCATGCATTAGATATTTTCTTGATTTAGATTTTAATTAAGCTTGTATCTCTTTTACTGTTCTGCCAACATAGTAACATACACTGATGTTATCTTACCTTTCTGATCGGTGATATTTAAAGATTCTATATAAAATTAGGAATCATGCATATGTAATTGTGTTTCAGAACCGAAAAATACAAGGGCACCTTTTGAGACCATCCACGTTCAGGATGCTTTTGGTCATGAGTTTGCTACACGTCTTGGAAATTGGTACAAATTAGTTATGGATCTATCTTCCCAAGAGCAAGGGTATCAACTTGGCTATATCCTTGAAGAGGCACAGAAGATTCTGGCAGCCCAAGCTGATGCTACTACTTGTTTTCATGGTAGCAATTACATATTAATGTCTTTCAATTATAGTGTTTAATTAGTATAATTTTGTTTAGCAGTGATCTTTTTTCATCTCAAATAAGGATTTTATGCTTTACATTTTTCAATATGATTTCGGAAAGTAATTTTGTTGAAGTTTGTATAAGTGAATTTTTACCAACTCACCCACATTTTTGTAGTTCGAACTTCCAAGTATATGATTTGAGCTTATGAGTCCATCTCTCAGTCGGTTAATATATTTCATTTTAGTTTACTATGTGAACAACTGTATTCGTTCATATAAGATTGATTTAATGCCATACTAACTTTTAGAGGCAACCCCTTTCAAATAAAAAAAATAGAACTTTTTTAGAGGCAACTGAAAACCTTCGAATGACCATGATGTACACCCTTGTCTCAGCTAAGGAATGGCTTTCTTACTCTGAGATGAAACTCACATTGATAGAAGCAAAAGAAGCAACTGAAGGCTATGTTCTTTATTGGCATCTTTATATCTTATATTCTTGAGGCTATAAATTTCAATTTATAATCTAGAGAATTAAAAATTTAGCAAATTAAAAAAATTAAAATTACATATGTACATTTGTATTAATTGTTGAGATATTTACAAACATTGTTACATATATAATTAACTATACCGCTCTTCGGCTATTTAATTTTATTTTAGTGTAATAATAAAAAAATAATTAATTATCAATATAATAAATAATAATTTTAAAAAACAATCTAATATATTATAATTAAAATTATATTATATAATTATTTATTAAAATAATAATTTTAGTTATTAGAAAATAAAATATTTTTATTAGAAAGATTGGAAGTTTTATTATTTATTGATTAAGAAGTTTAAAATTTATATGATTGTGTATATATAAAATTTTAAATTGTTATATTATAAAAATTATTAATATAAAATAAATAATAGGGTGTGGTATAGAGAAAATTAAAGTATTATTATTATTTAAGTAATTACTATTTCCCGTAATCAATATTACTTTTATCTCTCGATCAGTTAGATTCGTTTTTATTATTGTATTTCAACCATTGTCATCACTTTATTCTACTTGTAGTCGATGCTATTGTTATTCCCAAAAAATTTACTCGATACATAATAAAAAGTAATGAGTTATACATATTTTCTCAATTATTACTATCACCGTATCTCACTTGTAGTCGATATTATTGTTATCCCCAAAAATTTTACCCGATACATAATAGAAATCAAGCAATAAGTTAATATTAAATATTTTTATACATAATGATTTGAATTATTTAGTTATAAAAATAGATCTAAAAATATTGAAAAATCTATAGAAAAATAAAAATACAATGTTAAATCTATAAGTCAATTGAAAACTAACCAGACAATATTTATAATTATATTTTGTACTTAATTATATATTTCAATTAGTTTGTTTAATTATTAATAATTATAGTTCATATAGTTAGAGTTAAAATATTTTTAATTAGTAATTATTAGTAATTATAATAATAATAATAATGATTTAATTTAGGGTAAATATTATTTTAGACTCTGTGTTTTGCAAAAGTTATCAATTGGACCCTCTGTTCTGTTAAATTATTCAAATAGGACCATGATCACTATTTTTTTATCAAAATAAAATTAATTTAATAATAATCTGATCTAGAGATATTATGATAAAACTAGTTACATTTTTGTATCTATTTGTGTTAGAGATTGTCTTATAGTTGGTTATATTAAAAAATAAAATTATTGAAAATTGAGCTCAGCGTCTTATTTTTACTATTTTAACCTACATAAGATTTAGTTTTAAATATATATTTATTTTTTTAAAAAAAATAGTTTAAGAAATGAATAAAAATTTGGGGGAAACTTTATGATTTTGAGTTTTAATTGATTTATATAAATACCTATATAATAATGAATAGAAAGGGTAGGGTTTGAGAATGTTACTTAAGTAATATTAATATTATTTTATTATAAATATTGTTTAAGGTTAGATATTTTAGAACTTTTTAAGAATAGAAGAAAAAGAAAATAAATTTAAATATTTTTTAGAAGAATAAAAAGGGTAGGGTTTGAAAGGAGAAAATAGTTAAATAAATTTAGAAGAATTTTGGTTTTATAGATATTTTTTAGGGTTAAATATTTTAGTTCTTTTAGAAAATAAAATAAATAAATAAATAAGTTTAGAAAATGGAAGATAAAATTAAAAATTGAGAAATCTATAATGAAAATAAGAAATCTAAAATATAATGAAAAACATAAGAACTCACAAACATAAAAATTTATAGAAAACTTACCATATAATATAATAATAGGTTCGAAATCTTTAAAAAAAAATCTTACCATACAATTTAGAGTAAAAAAACAAATAAATGACATAATCAAATAATAGTAGAGATGAGAGGATTAAAAGTTTCTTTTTTTTTTTAAAAAAAGAAAAAAAAAACCTAATCTTACAAATTGAGAAATATGTAGAGAACTTACTATACAATACCAAATAGGAAATTTGAATTTCTATCCATATTTTATACCCAAATTAATTCTCTAAACATATACTTATAACTATTGAAAATATAAGATTACTTTTTCCTAAACCCTAAAATACCCCTCTCATTATTCTCAACCATCTCTCTCTCTTCCTCCTTTCTCTCTCAAATCAAACCCAAAACCAACACATACCATATCGGCCGAATCACCACCCGCCCACCCAAATCTCTTCCTCGTGGAACCACCCACGCACGACGTTCATCACCCACGCGATCCCTCTCTTCCTCCTCGAACCACCCACGCACGGCGTTCACCACCCACGCCGATCACCACCCACGCCCATCCATCTACACCCATCTAGACCGAACCATGCACGTCGATCCACCATGCACGGCGAACCACGAAAATCGGTCGAACACCATCGAAGACCCACAGCCGCACCATCTCGACCCCGCACCATCTCGACCGAACCGACTTGCGAGTTGGGAAAAAAAATTGGGTTGGGCCCGATGGGGACCGATGGGGGGGTCCGACGGGGCCGATGGGGGGGGGGGGTTCCGATGCTTGCAAGTTGGGGGTCCGACGGGTCCGATGGGGGAGTTCGACGGGTCCGATGGGGCCCGATAGGGGGTCCGATGCATGTGCGGGTTGGGAAAAAATGCGGTTGAGTTATGTGAGGGTTATTTTTGGGTTTTTGATAAAAGTGTCATATATTTTTTAGTTTGAAATGTATTGGTTTAAGAATAAAATATTAGAGTTTTTAAAGTATAATTTTTCAAATTTTCCTACCAAATTCAAATGGAAAAAATATTGTCAAAAGTTATAGAGAAGAAAAGATTAAAGCTGGTAAATCTATAAAGATATTAAGATTTCAAAAAAAATAAAATAAAACAATGAACAATATCTTCAGAGAAGAACAAATATGAAATATCTAATTAAACAATATAGGAAGGAAGATTAAAACTTGAAAATTTTGTAAAAAACTCACAAACATAAAAATTTATAGAAACATATCATAAAATGTGGAATTTGAAATCAAAAAAAAAATCTCATCATTCAGTATCAAATCTAAAAAAAAGAGATAAGTAAATGTACATGTATATATAATAGTGTAGGGATGAAAAAAAAATAAAATTTAAAACTTTATACATAAGTATCTTTTATTATAGATGTGTGCATGTATATATATAGATATATATTATATGTATATAAATGTATTTATTATGTGTGTTTATTAACACAAATAGATGTATGTATACATATGAACAATTTATATAAAAAGAAGATTATAACATTGAGCAGTAATCAAAATTGTAAGAGAAAAAGTCAAACACAAAAAAAAAAAGGTAACAAAAAAGAAAAATAAGCATAAGAAGTAATTAACGAACCTGTAAAAAAAATTACAATCGAAGAAATATAGTAGTGAATGATATAGTCAACAGAAAGAAAAAAGATTGTATATGAAGAAGTTGTTTAAGGAATAGTAAAAATTGTTATTAATGATATGTTATATATAGATGAGTGATAATTGAAAAAAAATATCTCAATTCATTATTTTTTTCAATTAATTAATTGATTAATATTTATAAACTTATTTAAAAATTAAAAAAAATAAGAAAATAAATATAGGTGTTTTGTATCTACATCTTATATAAATACTTTGTAATCATTTTCTTCGTTGAATAAGACTGAATAATCATTCTCTCTCAAAAACACTTTTCTCTCACTAAATCTCATCATATGGTATCAGAGTTTTTATCGTCTATCGATTCAACAAATAGAGCGGCAACAAGATTGAACACTACTTAACTCCAGAACCAACAAGTTCTTTTGCCAAAGTTTTATCCAGTTCTTTTTAGCATTCCTTGTCGATCAAGTTTGATGAACACAATTTTCTCCCTTGTCCCTATCAAGTTTTAGCTTTAATAAAAGGTAGTCGCTTTCATAAATTTCTTGATTCTACTCAACAAATTCATCCTAAATGTCTCACACCAGCAGATGAACAAACTAACACTCCTAGGCTTGCCTTTGAGGATTAGGAACAACAAGATAATCTTTCAATTTTCTAGCTTCTTTCTTCCAAGTCTATTCCCTATGTTTTCCTAGGCAACATCATGTCACACAAGGGCTCCAAAAGCCTTTCCAAAGATAAAAGACTTTACATCTTTCAAATGAGTGTTTGATGAATTTAATTTTCCTTTTGTTTTCTCTACAACATTATCTGTTTTTGTTGCCTGTCCCTCTTCTCCCTCTGGAATTCCACCAATTGTTCTCCATCCAAATCACCCCTTCTCTTGTTATGCTTGGTCCAATTGTTACATCACATATCGCCCCACCTAACTCTCCTCATCTCCACCCCTACTCCTCCTTAAATTCCATCAACTCTTGACAACCTTGTCAATTTTCTAGTTGAATATGCAACTTCCTTGCTTCAATCTGCACCTATCACTAATGTTTCTAATGTTGATTTATATGTTATTACTAAATATTTGCCTACAACAACTACATATATTGTAATAGTTTCTTCTCATCCTATGACAACCAGGTTAAAGGCTGACATCAGAAACCCAAAAGCATACTTGGTATTTTGGGAACCAAAAATAGTTAAAGCTGCTTTTTCAGGAACCTTACCGGTTCAATGCAATGTCCACTGAAAATAAGGCTCTATTCAAAAACAAGACATGGGATATGGTTGTTCTTCCTCCTAACAGGACTACCATAGGTGCAAGTGGGTATACATAATCAATGTTCAAGTCTATGTCGATGACATCTTTGTCATGGACAGTGATGAATGATTTAGTCACTGCACTCATCACTAAACTAAGCTCCACATTTGTTCTCAATGATCTTGGTCTAGTTGACTATTTTTAGGCATTCAAGTCACAAGAACTTTAGAAGGTGTTCTCTTGTCTCAAATGAAATACTTTTAGGATCTTTTAACCAAAACTGATACGCAGAATGTCAATATACTCAGTCTACACTCATGAATAGTGGCTTATAATTATTTAACTATAAAAGTGAACATGTTGAAGATGTGACCTTTTACAGGTTTATTGTCAGTGCTCTTCAATATGCCAATATCACAGGGCATGAGCTAGCTTATTGTGTCAACAATGTGTGACAATATATGAAAGCTTCCCTGGTTTCACATTGGACTGTTGTTAAAAGAATTTTGAAGTACATTACAAAAACTCTTGACTATGAATTACACCTCAAATTAGCTCCTCATTTTTCCCTTGAAGTGTCCTGTGATGCTGAATGGATTTCAAGCCTAGATCATAGAAGATCCACCACTGGTTATTGTGTTTACTTTGGTGGAAATCTTGTAGCTTGGAAGCCACGAATATATGTCACATTATCTCGATCCTTAACCGAAGTTGAATTTCGAAGTTCAACTAGTGTTATATCTGAAGTGGTCTAGATTCAATCTCTTCTTCAGTAGCTTCACATTAAAACACCAGCTCTTCCATGTATATGGTGTGATGTTCAAAGTACTGTTTTATTAGCTGCTAATATTGTTCTACATGCTTGTACTAAGCATATAAAAATTGACTTGTACTTTGTGTTACTGTAGCAAATTCAAGTGAAGTATGTTCCAGCCATAGCTCAACTTGTAAATTTTTTCACAAAACCAATCAGCAGTAAGTAACCGGTTTAGTGATCTGCGATTCAAAGTCAATGTTGCTTCTCTTGCTACCTTGAGTTTGAGAGAGGTTGTCAAGGAAGAAAGTTAATTTATTCGATTGTGCACTGTTGCTCTTGTTAGGTACACGGTTAGTTAGAAAGTGATTAGATTGTTAGAGGTTATTTTGTATCTACATCTTGTGTAATAAGACTGAATAAGACTCTTCTCTTACTAAACCTCATAGTGTAATTGTCTTTATACATACATATTTTATAAATTGTGTAGTTTGAACAGAAATAAAATATGACGGTGTTGCCTGAAAAGAGTACTTCAGAAACGATACCCCAAGCTTCAAATTCGGCGAGAATACTGAGGTAAAAAATGTAAAACCCAATTCTAAGTAAAATACTAAAATCTCATTTCAGAGATTAAACCCTAAATCTCATTAAACCAAAAATCTTTCACACAGACACACAGAGAGAGAGAGAGAGAGAGAGAGAGAGAGAGAGAGAGAGAGAGAGAGAGAGAGAGAGAGAGAGAGAGAGAGAGAGAGAGAGAGAGAGAGAGAGCAATATACATAGAGGAAGAGATTACCTGAACGGAAGCCATTGAAGATCGTATAGAGCTTGAAATTGCAGAATTAATGGAGAGCAAGAGAGACAAACAAGAATAGGGGAAAAAGTGTTTTTAAAATCATTCAAAATCTATTTTTAAAAATTTACATAAATTTAATTTTAAATTAAAAAAACAAAAAACAAAATATTTTACCGAACGTACTTTTTTTTTTAAATTACCGAATTTTTGATTAAAAAAACAGAAAATCATTTTTAAAATGATTACCGAACAAGGCCAAAATAAATGGTTTTTATTTCATGATGAAATTGATTAAGAGAAATGCTAAAGGGCACCAGTGGTGCCTAGCACCTTCCGTCAATATCGCTATTGGTACAACTAAGTATCGGGTTCCATATAATTTAATATAATAGTTTTTAGGGAGTATCGCTAGCCAATCGCAACGCGACATGTCGCAAAGGTGCTAGGCACTACTGGTGCCTAATAGCAATGCTCATTGATTAATAGTTTGATTTGATGTAAAAAAAAATATTAGAGGGGTTTGCTTTAGTAACACCCTAAACTCACTTTCCAACCCCATTGTATGAAGTATATATATCAGTCGTGGTCACGCTATAAAAGGTTCATTATTTTTAATAATCATAATAACATTATTATGGAAATGAGCACCGACACCTCTTTCTCTTTGAAATATGAAATTGAAAACAAGTAGTGCAAAGCGCTAAACCATTTTAATTTATGAGATTGCAATCAAGCCAAGCAAACAAAAACAGGGACAAAAATATACCTGCTCTGCCTCTGCCAGCTAATGCATGATGAAGTAACGACAAGGAAAGCCAAGGGAAAAGACACATATATACAAGTTACATTACAACCCTCTTATTATTATTATTATTTTCATTCATAACAAATCAATAAAAATATACATTTCTTTCTTTTTTGTGTGTGGGGTTAGATCGGTTGGTGGATTTTGCCAGATATATGCATGTACGACAGGTGGTGGAAATGGCTAGAACAAGTGAACAACACACCGGCCGAGGCGACTTTACACCCAAGACAAGCATGTTAATTTAGAGGAGGGTCTACTACCATACCAGTATTTGGATCCTCCTTATATTAACATTACTACTCCTTTCGTTTTAGACTATCTCAATTAATTATATTTGGATTTTTATATATGTACCTGTGCCTTCCTATCCAATCCAACTATTATTATGTCATGCCATATTTAACTATCTTATATTATTATTATTTTTGGGTCAGAACTGAACTGAACACAAAATAAATGACAGTGAAAAATAGTCAAAGTAACACTACTCAGTTAGGTTCAATTCCTATACTTTCTATCTATCCCTGCTTCATTAAGCAAAGTATAAAGTTCATTTTCTTTCACGTTGTTAAGAGAAGCGTAAAGATGGCATGGGAATCAGTTGGAGGACAGACCACGAGTCTGTATCACCACCCACCTTATTACAACTACAAGTTGTCTAAACAAAGACACTTTTAGTACCACCAGGACCAACTAGGAAGGAACCTTGGGAAAAAACACTAATAATTAAAGAAATTGGAAAAGAATGGTCTAATGGAATATAAAGTTCGAGTATTTTCTTTCCCTTTTTTTGTAAGATTGTGTAGTATACCATATCAATATGACAGAACACAAACCCTCAAAAGCTGCAAAGGCTGCAAAGTTAAAGCACGGGATGAAAGAAAGAACAAGCTCCAAGACCAAGCATTTCATAATATTTTCTATCTTTAATTTCACTAAGTAAAACAAAATGATTAGTGAACTTTTTTTACTTTTTTTAACAACATTGGGTTTTGCCCAAACAAAACACAAGGACAATAACCCAAATATCATCAACCCAGAACCCACAAGCCAAACATGTATTCCACCTCTAGAAAAAAAAAAATTAAAAAAGTTGGGGAAAGGAACCAAAACTTAGTTAATCATACATCTAAAATGTCATTTTACTTCCCCTATATTCTTCTCCCCCCCTACAATCCTTCTCCCTAGTTTCTCAAACACACTGTACATGCAATTAATTATGGAAATCAATACCCAAGAAAGAAAAAAGAAAAAAAAAAGGGAGAACAAGCCAACTTCCCTATATACATGAACAACCAACCACACTGTATATAATCTCCTCTCTAAATTATGAAGTTTAATTCTCCTTCGTCCTCTTTCAAGGACTTGAAGAAGAGGCAGCTTCTTGTTGCCTTGGTTCTCTCAAATACCCAAGTAGAGTTTCAGCCTACAATAAGTTATAAACACCATTAAAATTGAAACTAAAAATCAAAACCCAAATCACATTAAATGACATCATGTAATATATAAATGGCAATGTTCAAATATTTGACAACATTAACAAATTTAACTCCAAGTCTCAAATGTATCATAACAATTACAATGCCTATAAAACGGCACACTAATAGAATAATATTATAGAATTTAAAAGCTGGGAAAAATTGAGTATAGCTAACTGACCTTATGCTTAGCTCGAACACTACCGGACTGAGAAAGAGCCACCAGTGGAGGAATCCCACATTCCCTGACAAGAAGCCCTCTATTTCTAACACTGTCAACGCAAAGTTGAAGCAAAGTCAACACCGCAAATTCCTTCCCTTTAACAGAACCATCCTCGATCGCTTCAACCAGAGCCGCAATCCCACCCTCTTCCACAATAGCCTCCTTTCCCTCTTCCACCGCCGCCAAACTACTCAAAACTACCATCGCTTTCTCAGCTAACCCCGTTCCCTGCTCCGCTACCAGCTCAACTAACGGCTTCACCACTCCGGCGCTTACGGCTCTCTCCTTGTTCTGTTTCACTGAGCAGAGCTTGTATAGTGTTGTTAGTGCATCCTTCTTCCCTCTCGTGGAACCGTTAAGCAAGAGCGAAACCAGAGGAGGAATCGCGCCACAAGCTCCGATTGAAGTCTTGTTCTCCTCTACCAGGGCAAGACTGAGCAGAGCACACGCCGCGTTCTGTTTCGAGGTCTCTGTACCTGTCTTGAGAACGTAGACTAAAGATTTTATCGCTCCGGCATTGGTGATTAGGGCTTTGTTTTCTTCGTGGAGAGAGAGGTTCAGCAAGGCCGTCACAGCATGTTCTTGAGTCCACGGGTCGCTGCACCGGAGGAGAGGAATCAGAGCAGGGACCGCACCGGACTCACCAATTAAGGCTCTGTTGTCGGAGCGATTCTTCGCTAATAGACGGAGCTTTGCGGCAGCTGAGCGTTTCACGGCGATCGAAGTTGATTGGAGACCGTCGACGCAGATCTTGACTGTCGGTTGTAGATCTTCAGGAGATATGCTCTCAATTATCTCGGTTGAGAAAGTATCTCTCTGTAGAAACCCTTGGCATGGTTCAGGCTCGGCTCGGGAATCCTCAGTTTCACTCTTTGGCACGTTTTCCGGTGACGGCAAGCACGCGAGTCTCTGCAACTCGCCCGATATATCACTGCTACAGGCAGAAAAATCACTGAAAGCCTGAGAAAGCTCGAGAAATTCCTCCTCAGTCGATGTAGACTTGGCCGGTTTGTTAGTCCGGGAAGCGAGTTCGCCGAGCCTCATGTCGATAACGGATTCAGTTAAATTCTCGGAAACACAGCGAGAGACTTCGGAGCAGCTATGGTCTTCTTGGAAGATGGTGGAGCGTATGGTTCGCATCGAACGGCCAGTATTTCTGTTAATTCTGGTAGACGAGCTTGGCGACGCCATGTAATAGTTTCGGGTCAGGTGGAACCGGGTCGACCCGGAATGCGAATCTTGAAGAGACACCATTGGGGTTAACTAGCCAAGTTTCAGAGCTTCGAGAGTTTAAGGTTTCAGATATTTACCAGTTTATTTTGGATATGAGATTTTTTGTTATTTAAACATTAAAATTTTCTCAAATGAAATCTCAGGTTTGAGAGTAAAGCGAAGCTAGAGGTTGAAGAAGATGATGAGGCAGTGGATTTAAAGTTGCAGTTTATTATTATTTTTTAAGTGTTAATGCGGCTCTTGGGTTCGTGATAAAATAACGAGGCGGTTTTGATTCTTGTCCATCACAGACCACATAAATAATACACATGGTCTGCTTAGGTCTTGTCAGGTGGGGGCTACTCGAGTTAGATCAAAGATCTGATGCTCAGAAGACACGATGATTATTCAGATATCGACGGTCAGAAACGTCGACTGATTTGACTGTGATCACAGTCCTGTTTCATTTTCTAGTGGCTATTCGGTGGGACCGTCGGCCGAAAACCCATACGACGTCGTTTATTTATGTCTTTAGATCAAATTACAGTTAAGTCCTTAGCGAAAGACCCCTTTTATTTTTTTTTTCTAAGTGAAAATGAGTGGGAGAATGAGGTGGTAAGATTCTGCGTTGGGGGTTACGACAAGAGTCAGTTACAACTGTTAATTTCTGTATCTTTGCCACGTGGTATTTAACTCCCGTAGTTTTTATTTTACCGCCGTGATGGTTTTCTGATCGTCGATTATCCACATCCTACGGTGATTAAGGTGTTTGAGAAGTGAGCCCGAGTCAAACCTTTTACTTTTAATAATTCTTAAATTTTATCCGTGTGTGGTTTGCGTCTAGAATCATTTGTACTCACACGTCAACCACACGTGGCTTCACGAGAAAATCTACCGCACGTGCTTGGATAGCCCAAAGGCAAAGCCACCTATATGGTTGTACTAGTTACACTAGTACGAGTACTGAGTACATAAAGAACGCGTTACTGATTTTATCGAGGAATTAATGCATTAACAATAAAACCAAAAGAAATAATAAAAAAGTTGTACCAACCAAATGACCAATCTAACCATATACGACATCATTTCAATAAATATATATGAAAAAAAAAAGCATATACGACATATACAAATAGGAGTGGATTTTCCAAGTACAATAACAGAACCGTATATATACCAAAATTAACCTACACATAATAAAAGCTCACCTAATTAATACCTAAATAATATGCTTAATATTTTATTTAAATTGTAATTATGTCCGCCTTTGGTTTGCTCTTATAATATTTTTCTTTCTAATCAATAGTCTAATTTAATTTTTGGGTGAAGTAGCCACTTACTTGTTCAACTTGTCTATATAACAAACAACTCATTATAATTTATTTGCCATAATGTCATCTATAAATTAATATTTTGGGTTGGCAAATGAGATATATAAAAATTAATTATTCCGAAAATAATATCTACTTAAATGCATACGCCTTTAATTATCTAAAGATTCACGTACAAACAATGTACATGGCCATATATGATATATTAGATCCAAAAATTGTATATTAAATACTATCTCAATATGACAATATATATTAAGGATATGATCAATCATATATAGTGTATGTTCATACATATTAATTAAACGAACCTTTTGTGGACATGCATTTTTAAACAAATATATATTTCATATCATTTTTTAAATTGCTTTTTTTTTTTTCATTATCCAACACTCTTAGCTGTTTAGCACCTTAGCTTCGATTTTTATAATAGGAATTATATATATAATCAAGAAAAGATTGAGTTTGTCTTTGTCGAATAGTTCTGTGTAAGATTATTAGCAACACAAATACATATCAAAAAAGTCATATATAATAAATATAGATGATTGATATCTTGGCGCAGTACGAAATTTATATTTATATGTTTTATTTTAAGTGACGAGATTATAATATTTAATAGTTAGGCTAGCAATAGAAGCCAATTAATAATATTGATTATTATTGATAGTTACCTCTGCAATAAAACAAATAAATATTTATTTATTTATAAATTAAATGTTCAACTTCGGATGATGTAAGATCTTTGAATTTTCATACAGTGGGGAAAAAAAACTAAAAAGGTTTAAGAATATATTTATTTAATTTTTAATTTTTGTTTCCTTGCTTTGTCTATAGCCTTTAATTTCTTCAACATTTGATTAGGAACAGTAACCAATGTAATTTGTAAGCAGTTCTAATGATTGTTTGGTTGAAGTTTTAAGTAGTGTTGATCATGATTCAACGCGTAAGACTATAGAATGTTTAATTAGCACACTAATAATAATAATATAAACCCACTTCACTTAAAAAAAAAAAGAGTTACACAATTTTCATTATTAGCTCTTTTCAGTTTTCACACACGCATGCAAAGAATCATGTGGCTTTTGTGTTCGTCTTATGATCTTTTATATAAATAACTCACTTTATAATTTCATTTTTAAGAAAAAGATTATTAATTTGGTAATAAGAGTGGGGTTAGGCTTCATCCAACTTAGGACTTGTAATACTCAAACTAAGATTATTTGTATTGAATATCTCTGTTAAGAGCCTCATCAATCATCACGATGGCCTACAATAATTAATGATTATTTGTGAATTGTGGATCACATTACCCAGTTAGGCTCATCAAAGTTCAAAGTTCAAACTGTTTATTATGTGGACTCCGCCACGATATGAGCCACACATGAGGTCAGTTCATTTTTTCACTCTCTTGTTTTTTGAATTTTATATATATAAGAAAAAAAAAAAGTGACAGTGATAATTGAATGCCTTTTTTTAATGCTACATATAATTAATCAATTGTTTCCAGAAGAGTATTGATTGAATGTTACAGATAGCGAATTTACATTGACTCAATTTGGATAAAGTAAGTAATATATGTTTAGGAAATTGGGTTATTTAACAAAAAAAAAAAAAGAGTAGAAATCGATCGGAAAACCCTTTTTCATTAATATAGATAAATTAAATAGTCGGCGCATCAACTTGGCACGCCAAATTTGAAACTTAAGAAGAAAAAGTTAAGACTTTAAAGATAAAAGTTCGTCATATAAAAGAAAAAATCAATTGAAGGACAACGACGCCGTATTAATATATGATTGGACAAATTACCGTAGATGAGAATTAATTTCACAAGTAAACAATCTTAGTTATATTATAAGTTTGGACACATGAGAGAGAGTGCTTGGAAAAAATCTTTTATTTTTTTTGTTTAAAAAAAAAAGAACTTTATGTTATTTTATTGATACTTTAGGTTACTAAAAGAGCTTCCAAAGTTTAAGAAAACTTTAAATTAATGAAGTAGATTGGATGTAGCTACTATTTGGTGGTTATTTAATGAGAAATTAATAGTCCATGGTTGACCTTCAATATCACAAAAATGTGTGGCAGTTAAAATAGGATGGAAAATATATATTTAACAGAATACCTCCGAAGAGTACTTACGCAGCTACGCTGACAATTAAATTCTTAATTGATATTTTTGGCATTTAGTTAGGATCTTGCTGCTCTTTCCTCATCTCTTTTCTCACTACAATTCTTTTATTTTATCTTATTATTTTTTTACTAAAAATAAAATTTGTAGCTAAAAATAAAAAAATTATAATTAATTATAAATTATTATTGCTATATTGTGACTAAAAAATTTATAGCTAAAAGTATTAGTTAAAAAAAATTATAATTTGTTGTGTCTAATTTATTTTAAAATTAATTTAATGACAACTTGTATCTAGCTAAATAATATATTTTAAGTAACTTTTTGTTATAATTAAAAATCACATCTAATCACAAAAACTTTATATTATGACTAAAAAATTATCATTAATGATAACTTTTATTTTTGTAATGTTTATACTTACAACCTTACTAAAAAAAATAATAAATTATACTTACAAAATTATATATACCATTATCCACAATCTAAAGTTACTCTTTTTTAAGAAAAAAAAAAGTTAATCTCTATACAACTTTATTAAAATGAAAAGGCCACTGTAATATATAATATAATATTTTATTATTAGAATTAATGTGTATTTGGTGAAAATAATATTTTGTAGATAATTATTATTAAGCACATACAAATATAATATAACTTAAAATTGTATAATGTTTTTTTAATTTAAATGAATTATTTTACATAAGGGCACCCCTATCAGTTTGTTGAAAATAAAGAATTTTTAAAGAAATATAGCTAAATGTTGGTTTACATCAGTGCTTTATATTGCATATCTTTATTTTCTTTGTATTTCTTTATATATTAGGTTGATGTTACGTGCAATACATATATAATTAATTTTTTTTAACTAGGTTCAATTAAGTGATGTTAAGTGTAATAGTAATTTTTTTTAACTAGGTAATGTATTTTTTTCTTAATTTTTGAAATAGAGTTTGAGATTTTAATTCTTAAGAATTTTTTTTTAACTATTGCTATATTAGTGTGTCATTTGAATGTAATTACATACATGCTCAATTATATGGTGTAAGGCACGTTTTAACAATGTCAACCTAGGTAGGGCATAAAAAAAGTTTGTCATATGGTGACCACAAGACAAATATCCTATTGTATAGAAGATAGAAAATTACATTTTCTAGCAGGTACTTTTATTGTATAGAAGATAATTTTTTTTTATTTTAATTTTAAATTAAATCAATAAATTTAAAAATATAATTAAAAATATTAATAATATTTTAAATATTTTATATATAAGTTTTTATTTTTGAATATATATAATAATATTATAAAATTGATAAAAAATATTCTGTTAAAGTTAACACGATAGAAACACAAAAATTATGTTAAAGCTATAGAATAGATATTTTATTATTATTTGTTTGTGTACTTTCATTTTAGTGGTTTTTTATCTTTCTCTCTTATATTATGTCATTTAATAAAATAAATAATATTTAAAATATAATTAACATTTAAATGATATAAAGATTTTGTTTCAAAAAAAATGATATAAAGATAAAATATAAAAAATTTATATATGGTGTAATATAAAAATTTGAGATAAAATAAATTAAATTTTTAATGAGCTATTTTGAAGACAAAATAATACAAGTAAGTAAATCTGAAACTAATTTAAATTATTTTTTTTAAAAAAAAATACATATTAAATTCAAATTTACAATAACTAGAGATGTAGCTTCAAATTTTTAATTGAATAATGGCAAAAAAACAAGGTACGATGCACACACTTTATTTATTATTAGTAGTAATAATTAGAAGTAGAGTGAATATTGAGTCAAAAAAATTCAGTTTATATATAGATAGAACATATACAAACTTTATTAATTAGAATATGGAGTTACATGAGTGAGTTACCGACAACTTTTCAGAAAAGTTTAAATTTTTTGAATGAAAGAAATGAGTGAGTTTATATATAAATAAATATATAGGAAGAGAAGGGCCACAAAAGAAGAGGGGATCAGATGAAGAAGTGACTAGTGAGTGGGGGCATGCGGTGTGACTCTGTGTAATACCTTCAAATTTTGGTGGTGTTGAACCTCAACAACGCATTTCAAATTTTATTTTATTTGATTTGATTTGATTTTCTTTCTTTTCATTCCCTATTCATATCATAACCCTCAACCCTCATTGGGATCAAACATTTTAGCTCTCCATATCAATAATAATGTCTTTTAGTAATTTTCTATCAGTACTATTTTCTTTTTATTTTCCTGATATGATAATTTTTGAATGGAAACAAGTGTAAAGAATAATAGTGTTCTGTGTATCCAAACACAATTAGTCATTCAGATACATCCACACATACCATATTGAAAGGAAATTAATTTATAATTGTTGATGTGATATTATATGTTTTACTCCTGTCCTAATTAGTATCACTCAAATATAAAAGAAATGATTAATGGAAGGACAGTTGGCTTTGAAAGCTAATTTTGATTTGTGATTCTAAATTTTTAGGATGCGTAAACACCTGGACATACCACACTGACTCAAGGGTGTCTACACTCTACAATCTACACGACCTCTCTGGCTCTCTCCTCTCCTAACTTTATCAAGATAAGATTGTTCTTATTTTCTAATTCACATTTTAAGAATACATACAATTCAAAATAGACTAATTTTACCATCATTTTTGCTATTTGTAAATTTATTAGTGCCATATGAGAAAATATCAAGTTTTCGATTTTAGGAAAGGAAAAAGTAGCAATTAATTAAAATCTATAGAAAATTAACAAAAAATAAACAGTCAAAACTAATCTGCACTCTCTAGAAATTGTCAAAAAATTGCTGAACAACACATGTACACACAACAACAGCTACTATAATTAGTTTATATGTACACACAACAACAATCACATAAATTAATAGAATTAAGGCAAGATTATATACAATTTTTTTTTTTTTAATTTCTCCAAATTTATATGTCATAGTTTAATCTATTTAATATTTTGTTTTACTATCAAAAAATTGAGGACAATAAATATTAGCGAGGGTGGCCTTCTAGTTATGATAACAATTACAATAATACACTCTAATTAACGAACTGGAGTATTAATTGCTCATTAATTTACATTATCACTATTAGTTTACATTTGTTTCATTATTTAGGTAGAGTATTTACTTACAAGTTAAAGTAACTTTAAGTTTTCATTAAGGTATAAATGTGAATGGTACTGCGCATCAATTTCAAATATATATATATATATATCAAAAATAAAGAATTGTTAACATATATTATTGTTGTCTTATTTTTTTCTTAATTATCATATGTAATTAAGAATCGATTATTATATAACTTAAAAAAATAATTTTTTAAAAAAATTACTAACTAATCGTAAAGCCTCATTTGTAAAAAATATTGAACACAAATTGAAAATCCTCTTAAAAATTTATATATCGAAACAAACAATCATATGTATCATACAATATCCTGATTTTTGTTTTTTTTAAAGAAATCCTGAATTTAGTTACTCAAAAACACATCCTATAACTACAGCCATCAGCCATATGTATCAATTTATACTCACAAAAATATATTATTTCTACTAAAAGATAAATGTTATCTAAATAGATTAATTTATCTTATATTAACAACTTATAATTAAAGACCAAAATTATTCTGAACTAAACAATTAAATAACTATTAATAACACTTCTTTTTGATCAATAACACTTGTTTGGAAGATATTAATATAATAAAAACAATAATATCCACACAATTCTCAAAATAATAATAGTTATTAATGTTTTCGCAAAATAAAATTAAAAAAAAATAGTTATTAATGTCCACACACATACCATAAAACACAAAAACATGAAATTTTAATAATTTGATTTACTTTAAAATATATATATATAATAATGTGCTTAATTTACAAAGTACAATAATTTAACCACCTTTTTAAAAATATAAAATTAGTTCTTTGAACTTCAAAGGAAAAGAAGAAGAAGATTTTTCTCTCCCTATTGTTTTTGAGAAATTATTGGATTGCATATGCGTATTCTTTTAAACATGAAATCCCGAAAGTCGTATTTTTGTAAATGTTGCTGTGGCTTTGGTCCAGACTTACTTATTGGGCTTTTGAGTCTAAATTGCTTTCATCTACCACCTCTTCGATACCGTTTATTACTTCCCTACCAGTTATTATGTTTTTATTTGATTTATACTATTTGTTCAGTAAACCATATAAAAAAGTCATAAAATCTTTAAATGCTTTTTTTTTTTTTTTTTTTGAAACTGATTTCAATGCTATTTGAATGGTGAGATTCACCACTTAGTAATAATAATAATAATAATAATAATAATAATAATAATAATAATAATAATAATAAAATAGTGGTAGTTGGTCTTGTGGCCCTTCGCCAGAGATTTAAATTTGTGTGGGCGGGTGTTGCAAAGTGATAGTTATAGTTTAATTGTTCCCATGTATGAAACAATATCTTTTACTGGGGTAAAATTAAAAAACAACATTTTTTTTCTGTATGGAAATAACAACATTGCTCGGTATATTCTTTTAAAGTTATTTTGTATCCACCAATTAAAAATGCTTTTTTTTTATTATATTTCATTTAAATGTATCCACTTTGAGTAGGTTGCCCAATATCATCACTATCTACTTAAGTCTAACACATAATTTTTATTAATTTAAAGGATATAATAGGAATATCATCTATAAAGTGGGTATATCTTAAAAAATATGAAATTAAAAGTAAAAATTAAAACATATAAAATAAAGTGGGTATACAATATAATTTTCTCAAAAAATAATTACATAAAATATTATTTTTGTAAAATAAATTATATTTTTACGTTTAATTTTTTTTTTTTTTTTACATTTGTACGGTTTTATAAAAACAACAAAAAAACTACATAAAGGTAACAAGAAAAAGAAAATAATATCCAAACACAAACAAAATATAATACACAGATAACAAAAAATTAATAAGAGTACAACATAAAAAGACCGAATTTTCTGTAAATAAAATCATACAAATCGTAAAAATATTTAAAATTTTATACAATCGTATTTTTATAATTTTTTTTTTGTTGTTTTTGTATATTTGTGAAATAATCCCATAGAAAAAATTAATCTTTTTAATTAATATTTCAAAAATATTTTATAATAATTCTTTTCTGATTCGCAATTTTATGTTTATTTGAAAAACTTATAGTTGAAATAATTATAGTAAACATATAAGAACTTTCAAAATAATATGAATATTATAATAAAAAAAGTAAACATATAAGATACTACATTATAAAAATTAGTTCTTTATGCAAATTATTTAAACAAATCTATAATTTTTAATTACTATAATTATATCTTTTATTTTCTACCTTAATTTGATTGTAGACTATATATAAATATATATTATTGATTGTTATTATTTAAATATATATTAGATCTTAACATTTTTACAATTTTGCGGCATAAATATTTTATATTTTTTATTTGATATACTTATATGCTACATGTTTTTTTTCAACAAATTAAAGTGAGTTACATTTTAATTATTTCTGTCACTATTAATTTGTTAGATTTTATTAAAAAAAAAAGGTATTTTCAACATAATTACTTAAAATTTTCGATTTAATGCATGCTATTTGTTTTTTTTTTTTTTTTAAGATTTAAGTACCTAAATTTACACTAATATACTATATACTATTTTGAGACAAACAGTATATGCTATTTTGAAATAAATTACACTTATATACTATTTTTTTTATGATATTTAGATATTTAATTTGCTAATTGCTAAAAAAAAGACAAGTGTATAAAATTAAATATATTAAATATAATTTATGCTGCAAATACTTCTTTGTTTGAATAGGAATAGACTCGTAATAACAAAAATTAAGGGTAAATACCATTTTAGACTTTATGTTTCGTAAGAGTTACTAATTGGACCCTCTATTTGTTAAATGATAATATAAATTATATTTTCTAAAATTGTACAAATAAGACCTGATTTTTTGTCAAAATAAAACTTAATAGTATAATCTGCTCTAGAGATGTTGTGACAAAACTGGTTACATTTTCTGTATCTATTAGTGTTAGAAACTATCTTAATTAAGTTATATTAGAAAATAAAATTGTTAAAATTTAAGCTCATGGTCCTATTTTTACTGTTTTGGAAAATATAGGGTCTGTTTTGTTATTTTACAAAACAAATGGTCTAATTAATAATTTTTGCAAAATACAAGATCCAAAATAGTATTTATCTCAAAATTAATAAAAATATAACATAAAATATTAAAATAATATGCGATATATAAAATATATAAGTGTATGAAATTGAAAATATAAAATATTTAGACCCAAATATTTATGTGGTAAACATACTAAACTTTGATATAGTGAGGAAATATCGGTTTGTTGCAATTATTATTTATTATTATTTTTATATGGTGGTGATAATCTCCTAGTTATTATGTCACCTTTTGCTTTTGCTCCTTTTTGGTATGTATGAAAGTGTACATTGGAATCTAAGCATATTGAACATTGAAAATGTTGGTGATGATGATCAATTTGAAATTAAGGGTATTGATGCTTCCAATATTCTGTCATTATGAAAAAAGTATTACAAGGCGTTTGTAATTAATAGTATCACGGACTTTAATTTATAAAACTAAACGTAATAATGATAAGGGGGAATTATTTCATATATTATTTTTTTAAACTTTTTTTTTTTTTTAAATTTACGGTTTGAGTTTGTAAAGTGATTGCAGCGCTAGTTGCAATAGGATTTTCTGTACGATTTTTTGTTGCAATAGAAGTAATAATTATTTTGAAGTGTAAAAATAAAAAAATCCCTAATAATTAGTAGTAATAATTTTATGCCATATATAATATTGGCATACCCATGACAAAATCGTGTCCACATGCATGCATAGTTATTCCTAAGGAAAAGTTGGACACAAACAATTACAAAGCTAATAAAAAAAGTTAAATAAATAAATAATAATAAAATAAAATAAGAAACAAATTATCATTCAGGGATTAGAGCAGAAATATATGGTCATTTATATTGTGGGTTGAAGTCTTCGTTTGGATTAAGTATAGTAAAATGCCTTGTTAAGTACGTTTGTGCAAGTATTATATATTCTTCCTTTCCTACCAAAATTAACCTATCAAATTAATTATAGGCAAATCACAATTTCGTTTGGTCAATTGAAGACCGCCCTCCACATTCAACCTAGTCACACACTCTTAAACAATCTTCCTAAGAATTTTATAAGAAGAATTAGAAAAACAATCCCTTGATTTTTAGAACAATTTATTTTTTTCCCTTCATATTTATATTATAGAAATTATATAATTATTAAGAATCGCCTTAAATTGAACATGGTTATAATTGGTCCTAACCAAACTCCATGAAAGATATCGAAATCGTTACTAATTTGTAGTCAAATAAAGTCAACATCATATTTTTTCTTCTATAATTTTCTGATTAGCATTCTATAAATATATATAAAAAAAAAAAGTATATACATGCATGGTCATGGAGATCGAGTATATAATAATATAGCTAGCCATGGAAAGTACCTAAGAAAAGGAGAGATAATTATAATGACTATAAATGTGTGGACTCGATCAGGGACCAAGTCAGAGTTTGAAACGAGAAGAAAATGTTGGCCTGTCCACCATATCTTTTTTCCTTTTTTTTTTTTTTTATAAGAAAATGATAAAAAAATTCCCGTACAAATATATGTAGTTTTTAGTACTATTTTCATGAAAGAGAAGAAATACACAAATAATTGGGACGAGAAATCAATTTTAAATATTGGATTGGATGATCAGTAATTAATATTATATTACAATTGGATTGGATATAATTAAAAAAAAAAATAAGCGTCTAGATTAATTATTTAGTTTTATTTTTATTTTTTTTTTAAGAAAAAAATGTAATTGTTTAAATAGTCTCCAAGTTAAGAGGATTAAATAAGTATAGGAAAATAAATTAACAGAGTGTGTTGAGTAATTTCTATGCCATATCCAATCCAACAAACACGCATGCATATTTTTTATTTTCTACTATAAAAGTAATAAAAGATGCACATTTCCACATGCTAAACTTTTTAATTACCTAATCATGGTGGTTATTGGTGATAGATCAAAATGGATTAGGAATTGGAAATAATTTAGCTGAGAGAGAACACCAAAAAAAAAGTGGGGAGCCACTAATAAAATTTAGTCCTCTTAATAAGTTAGAGGAAAAGCAAAGTGAAAGAGACGATAAGATATGTAATAGAAATTATTAAACTACCATTGCACATGGCTATATACATACACCACACCAACACTTCATCACAAATAATAATATTAATTTTTATGTATAAAAACTATAATAATAATAATTTTGGGAAGAACATATTTTGTTTACCAAAAAAATCTAGAAAATTAGATCTATCTGTTTTGTCCTTTTTTTTTTTACTGCTTATTTTATTTAATTTAACCTCTGTAATACGACTATGAATGAGTTAAGGATTGCGCGTGTTTTGATTAATGTGGTCCATGCATGTCTCCATTTGTTAGAACGCAAAATTTGAAAGTTTAACTATTAGAATTGTTCGTACGTGGCCATTTATATATTTTTATTTTTTTTTAGAATTATTATTCGTTTTTGGAGTTTATAATTAAGTCCTAGTTGATTTTCCCTTTGAATAGTTCCTATTGCAATTACGTCTCTATTAACAGTCAATGCAAAATACAAAAAGAACTGAATCACAATTAATAAAAGAAAAAAGGACTAATATTTTATTAAGATCATAATAAGCCAAGTGGGGACATTATTAATCATGTGTTAATGTATTAATAATAAGCTAATATAGTTGTGTTAATATTAGTCTTAATCCAGTTCTTATTATTACACGACTGCTTCATATATATACAAATATATAATAAATAATATAAAGAAGAGTGCCGAATTATATAAAGAGATCATTAGAGAAATGATGGTTAAAGATATTTATATATATATATATAAATATATAAATACATTTGTATGAGTGTGATCATAAAGGCTGATAGTGACTTGGATAGTTATGTTTTGACACGTTAAGCGGATGGTTAAACAAACTCATTCTAACTTCCAAGTTTTGAGAGACAATAAAGTCAATATATTTTAACCTATAATATATATACATACAAAAATATATATATATATATATATATATATATATAAATATGGAGTGGTTAGATATGAAAAATGAGACGGTGGTGGGACTAAATAAATTACTCTTCCCTTAGAAGCAGGGTTTTTCTTCCCCTCTCCTAATTTATATCTTATAATTCGTAGATTTGATTAATTAAACACGTATCATATCTTTAATTAACTTGAGTTAAGCACCTCAAAATAAAAGTAGGTCTATAATTACGAAGTCACTTTCAAATTAATCGTAGTGACTTTCTTTTGATTTATTTATTTATTTATTTTTTATTTTGCAAGGGATTAATCTATTTATTTTCTTGCAATAATAAGAAAATTAATGATGCAAATTTAACATCATCGCTACGTGTCTTGATACGTGACACGTCGACTATAAGTGCTTGCGATTAATGTGAATATTTTTAACTAATTACAGTATCTATTTACAGAAAAATATATAGCATTTTGCTCAAAGAGAGTAAATAATGTGTTATATCTAATCAAGAAAAAAAAAATGCCCCAAAAATTGACTGTTTCAGATTATTTTCACTCAAAATAACTATATTTAAAACTTGCACGTATTTAACGTGAAATTAATTTAATTAATTTTCATCTTTATAAAACGTTAACCATCAATTAATTTATAATTTCAAATTAATTATATCAAAATAATATTTTTTTTTGCCAATACTCTCTTTCAAGATTGTCCAAAAAAAAAAAGTTTTATTACATATTTATTTTTTAAGTTTTAGTTTTTGTAACTCTGGAAAAAAAAATTATCAATTAATAATTTAATAATTCAGTATATATATAGTCACCAAAATTGATGGCTTTATAGTGTTTTATTTTCAGCGTGCATAATATATATCCAGCATCAGTGTGTAAAAACAGTGTTGGTACATAACATATATTTAATATATTTTTTTATATATACAAAATTTATACAGGAACTTTTAATTTTTGATATATATTCCAACTTTTTTTCCCTACCCGTGTATAATTTTTATTAGTTTATTATTTTTAAGAAAAATCCGCTTCTGAACGTTAAAAAAATAGATTCCTTATTGATGAATTTTCTGTTAAAATATTGTGTTTCATAATTCATAGTGTATTAAACTAATCTCATTGTGACACATCAATTAATTTAAGTATTTTAAAGAAAAAAACTGTATAAATAGTTAAATTTTTAATAAATAGAAAATTAATTGACGTGTAAAATTTAAATTAATTTAACACAACATGACATACAATTTTTAAGAGAATATTTTGATTTACGAATAATGCCAACATTTTAAACATAGAGATTAGTGTATGTACACGTAAATTACGATTGAGGCAGGGCATGGCATGTACGTCGACTACATTGAGTAATTTGAATTATTTATTCACCAAAAATATATTTCTTAGTTCGTTTAATTAATTATAGTCATCGAACTCATCGAATCTAATCTATTGCGATGATTGTAGATATGTATGACTTTTTTATTATGTATAAAATATATTTTAATATAATATTACATAATACAATACAGTGTACCAGACGAACCGTATACTTTCAACTAATATGTAATTTATTTTACACACCAATTATAAGAACTAAAATGGTGAAACTAATTTTTGTTGGATTTATAAGTACGAACATAGTATATTTGAGTTATACAATATAGTGTAAAACGGCATACCAAACGAACCTTATACTTCCAACTTATATATAATTTATTTTACACTACACCAATTATAAGAACTAAAATGGTGGAACTAATCTTTTGTTGGATTTATAAGTACGTACGTAGTATATTTGAGTTTTACTTTTTTGTTTTTTTCTTTCCCAAATTTAGTTTTACTTATTGCCAAACTAATTTAGGGTACGTTTAGAAAGTCAAAATGTAATTGAATTTGTGTGTAATTTGAGATAATTATACAATTTGGCATGTTTGTCTGACGATGTAATTACACTGTAATTGTATAATTGGAAGTAATTAAATGGTTCCAATTACACTTTTCAATTCTCATGACCTCCCATGAGAATTGAATATAATTGCACTGTGTAATTACTAAAAAAATTTCATATTAAACATTAACTATTAAAAAATATAATTACTAATTATTTTGCCAAATAAGATATTAGGAATTAGTGAATTTTTTTTTTAATTATATAATATATATTTTACACGTGGAGTTATTACTAGTATTTTTTATATATAATAATAAATAATTAATTTTAACTATGTAATTAAAAATAATATAATCTCCTTTAAAAAATATAAATAACTAATATTTATTAAATATCTTTGTATAATAAATGTATAATATTTAGATGTATATAACTACTTTTAATGAAAATTATCCGTACGTCAAATGTTACCAAAATGTATGTAAAAATTGAAAGCAGGGTTTTACACATTATTGCTGCCTTACTAATAAACAACTAATATATAGTATTTAAATTCATTACACAAATATTCAATATCGATTTAAATAATATAAATTATTAATTATATATATAGCCTTCATACTATAATAATTACATAAATGGGTGTATCCATATATAATAAATCAATATTTATATAATATAATAATTGGCAATTCATTACAAAAATTAATTAGCTTACCTAAAGATAAAAAATAATAATAAAAATAAATTATAAATCATATTAATAATCCGTTTATTACAAGATTCTTCCACAAACATGAAACAACTCATGCCTACTAATATTCTGAGCTTGTGTATCGTAGGGCCAATTAATGTCGATTATTATGCATAAAGTTTCCAATTAATATAATACGAATAATTAATCATAATTATTATTATTTTTAATTAAAAAAGAAAAACCGAATAGGACAAAGGAGATATTACAAGAAGGTGGGTAGATACTCATACCCGAGAAGATGGAGTTGGTATCTCGGGTCATCAACTTAATGGGCCCCACCCGATTAGGGTCCAATGTTAGTAAACTAAGTAGGTTTGACCTGCTATCGTTTGTACGCGTGGCAGTGGGTCCCACATGTTTGCCTATGACGTGTTCGGTTTGACTGAGGAGGAGAGGTTCATGCAGGTCATGCCCAATCCAACCCAAACCAACCCAACCCAACCCAACCCAACTATCCAAATCTCATCAATTCTTCATATTTGTAAATGATCAAAACGACTCGTTTTGTACGGACAAAGTTCCAAGTCTGAACTAGACCATCTTCCACATATAGTTTTTCGACTTTTTCTACGTAGCCAAAAAGTACGTCGAGCTTGACGCATTTTCATATTCTGATTTTTCTTTTTCTTTAATTATATTTAAATTGTTTTTTTTTTTTGCTGAATTTTCTTTTAATAAAATTAAATTTAATAGCAACAACCAATCTCAATTCACGAATGGCTGCCGCCTACAGCCTGCAATATGGGAACGCTTCTTTGACCGACTTGGTATTTTGACTTTATCATGTTTTTGTCTTTTTCTTAATTTTTTTTCTACCCTTTTCTCTTTTTTTATTTTACCTTCTTTCTTTTCTTTTCTTTTTTTCGAAAAACAGTAATTTTTTCATAGAAGTCACAAGAACTTTTTTACATTTGAGCATGGACGTTACGTATACGTTGACATTGACAATGAGACCATATTAATTAATTATATTATACCTAAAAAAGAACTTATTACCTCAAAATGTTTCAGTCTTTAGAGAAATCTCAATAATATATATATATAGTATTATAGTGGAAAGCTTGAAAGTGGGTCAACTCTATGTATTGGCTAAAATTTATCAAATATCAAAGATTTGATCTTTTCATTTTTTCCATTTTTTTAAGATCAAACTACAAAGACTAACTAACAGTACTATTTTCAGTTGGTAATTGGTAAATACATAATGGCCCATGTGAACACTAAATCAATTTTAAAAAAATAAAAATAAAAGAAACGGCCGCAAAATTGGTATATTAATATTATGCAGGTGTTATATTATTAGAAAACATGTATTAATAATATGCTATTTATCAATAAACACGCTTTTCATTTTCTCTTTGAGCTAGGATTTCGGCTTAATACTTTTCTTGATGCAAGCTGACGAGTCACAAGTGTGCTAAAAAAAAAAGAAAGTTAAATTAATATAATAGTTTTGTTGTGGCTTTTAGTTTTAGAGTATATGATTTTTCTCAATATTAATTATTGCCAAATATTAATAAATTTATGATGAGATTTCCTTTCTTTATCTTTCCTACTTTTCTATCGATCAAAAAAAGAAATAAAAAACGAGAGAGATCCCTACCCGAAAAAAGAGAAAGATAAAGAGAGAAATAAGACTAATTTGCATTAGTATTACTTCTACGTTTGTTATTTTAACCAAAATATGTTCAGTTGAAGACATTTTTTTTATTTAAAATTTGTAGCAATTGAAAATTTTATATTTATCTTTAAAAATAAACACATGAATATTTGAAAAATCATTATGTAATTAAATTCAAAGCTGGGAACATAATAGTTTAAGCTCGACACATAAAACAACCATTTTATAATAACAATATTGGCCACAACTCACCCAATAAAAGAAACAAACAACAATAATCTAATGACAAACACGAGAATAATATTGTTGTATTGTATTGATATACTAATAGTATATCCTCATCCAACCTCAAACTAATTTAGGCACAATAAAATTTGGAGTATTGTTGAAATTTCATGCAATGACATAATTTGGGTCCTCAAAGTCACAGCTAGCGACCTACTTGAATGGGCTATTGTTATTATTATTATTATTGATAATAAAGTAAATGCTAAACACATAAGTAAAACTCACAATAGGCAAATTACATAATTTTCAAATTGTGTAAGGCATAAGATAAGAGATCCTTGAGAAAAAGTAAAGAAGAAAGATGTTAGATGTTTCTTCTAGATTATTTGATATTGATGGATTTCTTCATCACACTATTGATTGAAACCAAAGACAAAATCACACACCAAAATATAAGTAAAATAATAAAAAAATGAGAACAAAATTAAAATACAAATATAAAAGACATGTGTCATGTAAATAGGAGAGACTATGTTCCTGGTTCCTTAATAACACATCAAAGTCACTTACATGCCCTCATATTTCGTACTTTTGTAGTTGAAACGTTGAACAAATGAAGTAGTTCGGTGGTGTTACATATTTTTGCAAAAGCAATGTGTGAAAATCCAAAAGTAGTTCTCCCAACTCCTCCATCACCCATGACTCGTTTTATTTTATTTTATTTTTCAAAAATAAAACAATGAATAATAATTCCCAAATAAAAAAGGAACTACCTTGTAAAATATTGGAACCTTCCCAAACCGGACTTCTCAACAACCCAACCCCACCACCAACTCCTATAATAACCCATCTTCTTCTTCTCCCCCTCATCATCAACCTAGAGTTCATTCTCTCGCAAGGCCTTTGTGGAGATATATTACAACAACAACACAATTCCCTGGCCAGACTTGGATTAAAGGTTTGGTTTTTGATTCATTTTGACACAAACCCATCTCAGATCAACAATTTTTAAGTCCCTAGCCATTTTCTTTAGGGACTAAAACCGACCACCATGGCCGGGAAACTCACAAGTCTAGTAGTTCTTCTCTCTGTTTTTTCGACTCTGTTTTTATCATCCTCTGCTCAAACATGTAAGAGCTACAACTTCGCAAGAAACCAACAGTTCCAGGAGTGCAATGACCTTGCCGTTCTGAACTCGTTCCTCCATTGGACGTTTGACTCAACAACAGGGAAACTCAACATGGCTTACCGTCATACCGGGGTAACAAGTTCCACGTGGGTGGCATGGGCTATCAACCCCAGCAACAACTTGGCATCAGCCATGCCCGGGGCTCAATCTCTTGTGGCTTACCCACGATCGAGTGGTGGCCCGAGAGTGTACACATCTCCAATCGGCCAAACTTATCAGACATCGTTGGCTGAGGGGAATCTCACTTACCCAGTTACGGATTTATCAGCTACTTACCAGAACAACGAAATGATTATCTTTGCAACTTGGACTCTTCCAACAACAACGAGTACCATCACCCAGGTTTGGCAATCGGGTCCTCTTTCAGGTACCACAATTGGACCACATCAAACATCAGGAGATAATACTAGGTCAAAATCCTCTTTGAATCTTCTTTCCGGTCAGTCTCAATCCGGAGGGGGCAGCTCTACACTCAGGAAAAGAAACGTAAGTTAAAAATTACTTCTCTTTTTCTTAGTTTTTGGTTTCTATTCTGAATTTTGTTCTGTTATATGTTGTTTTGCTCTGTTTTTGTTTTTTGGTTCTTTCTTGATCTTTAGATTGATTTCATGATAATAATATTACTAAATTAGTTTTCTGTAAAACAAAATTGTTAGAAATTAATCATTGAGAATCTATTCATAGTTTGATTAGTGTCTCTGTTTTTTTCTTTAAATTGTTCCTGTTTTTATAATTTTTTTATTTATTGAGTCAATATCATTGTCCAAGTCCAAGTAATGAAAACAAATATGTATTTAAATAATGTTGTTGTTGTTAAGTTGTGATATTAATAAAATATTTAATGAATTCCAGACCCACGGAGTACTGAACGCTGTGAGTTGGGGTATATTGATGCCCATGGGAGCTGTAATAGCAAGGTACTTGAAGGTATTCAAATCAGCAGACCCAGCATGGTTTTACCTCCACGTCACTTGCCAAACCTCTGCATACATAGTCGGAGTCGCCGGTTGGGGAACTGGTCTGAAACTCGGAAGTGACTCAGTTGGCATCACACAAAACCCTCACAGGAACATTGGAATCGCCCTTTTCTGCCTGGGAACCCTTCAGGTACTTAAAATTTTTCTTTTAAACATTTCTTCAAACACTTTATGGGCACTTTTGTGTTAACCAAATGATAATGTTAATTGGGTTTCTAATGCAGGTTTTCGCTTTGCTCTTGAGGCCCAAGAAGGACCACAAGTACAGACTCTACTGGAATATCTATCACCACACCATTGGGTACGCAGTCATCATCCTCAGCATCATTAACATTTACGAAGGTTTCGATATCTTGCAGCCTGAAGAAGTGTGGAAGAGAGCTTACACAGGGATTATCATTGGTTTGGGCGCTGTTGCCGTAAGCTTGGAAGCTTATACATGGTTTTACGTACTGAAGAAGAAGAAAACAGAGAACAAGGTCCCTTATGGTGCTAATGGAAATGGGGCTAATGGCTACGGTTCACATGTATAGAGAGTAGTTAGTTGGGTTTAGTTGCCTTAATGGAGGAGGATATGGGTCCTTTGCTGCTTTCTAAATCTTCCTCTCTTCTCTCATCTTTTTCTTATATAAATATATAATATATATATTTTTTAAATTGCAATTTTTATTTTATTTTTTACACCCTTTTGTATATTTAGTGAATGATTTATGTACTTGAGGGAGGTCTGAACTGGGGGTTCAGTTTTGAAGGTTATTGTTTTGGTAGAGTAGTTTTTTAGGACTTTCATTATGTGCTTTTGAGAGAGTATTTTTTATCCACATTTGTCTTGTTATTTCAGAGGGTACATATATGTCACTATATATTTATACTTGCTTTAATATATACTTTTCATCTTTATTGTCTACTCTTTCTTCTATTTAGTGTGTTCTCCACTTATAGATAAAGCTTCCATGGATTCTTTTGTTTAAATTTGTTCAATTTGTTAGAAGACACTTGGGTAATTTGACTTACTACATTGGTTATTGCTAAAGCTATTAGTAAAAATCTAGTCAGAAAAGCAATATTACTTGGCAATTTTGTCTAAAACGAAAATAGTTGATTTTTAGGTAAAGGGTTAACGTAAAGAATAAACTGATATAACGTACTGGAACTGAAAATTGTTCAGTTATATCGAGTAAAGCTGGCTATAGATGCTGAAACTGCAACTGCAATGCAATATTTATTACCAATGATGTACTGTTTTGAATGTGTTCTAAAATAATTTGGCAGACAGATAAGATATTTGAAAAATTACATACAAATATTATCTGTTCTTACAACCAAATGACATAACTGCTCACTGCTACAAGAGATAAATTTCAAATAGAGGAGAAATATGCAGCTTTCATCTAATAAAAAGGTGTCTCAATTGGGTTGCTTTAAGCCTTTAAGACTTCAATGAATGCATCCTTAAGCAGGGGGTTTGAAGCAGCTACTCGTTGAGATGTGATGTCAAAGTCCTTACCAGATCTGATACAAAATAACCACCATAATTTCTTAACTTCAGGTTAAACTTTTCACACAAAATTTAATGCATGCTAACCAATGTAAACATATATACATATAGCTTCCGTGTCAAACTTAACAACCGTGAATGTCATAAGTTTGAAGATTAAGTTGACATTATAGTTAAACCTGTTCTGATGCTGATTTTTTATTTTTTTGAGCAATATTAATTGCATAATTGAATATTTGAAAGAAAATAAATAAAATTCAGTGTGGAAATTAAATGATTAAATAGAAGTTTTTTCACTTACGGATCATATATAAGCCCTCCGGCTTCTTTCACAATAACTGCACCTCCTGCCACATCCCTGAGCAAAAGAAGCAAATAATTTCACTTTTAATTAATTTAATTTATACAAATAATATTTAAAATGGTGGGGTTTAGAAACAATGTTAAGTCCCTGTAACAATATATTATATTTTGCTTAAATAAGTATAAGATCATACCAAGGACCCCCAAAGCCGAGTTCATAAAATAGATCAAGTCTTCCACAAGCAATTCCACAGAGGTTCAATGCACAGGAGCCACTCATCCGAAGAGATCTCACCTGATCAAAATAGATACTAATATTAAGTTATTAACTATTCACTTCTTCATTTCTTCCTATTGACCTCAATTAATGGCAAATTGATTTTACCTTGAAAAGTAAGCTATTGATTCTGTTTGTGGTAGCATCTACAGTCACCTCATCACGTTTAGTTCCAACCTGCATTCAGTAAGACAAAAGATCTGATTATTTTGTTGTATTCTAAACTTCTAATTGAGCTGGAAGGGGAAAACGACTAACATAAATTCCATCATAATTTATTAACCAGAATAATCAAATGTGTACATACCTCAGTTGCAAGGAGAGATGTCATAAGTTCGGACTGAGAAGACACTGCCAAATTTAAGAACATGATCATGCAGCTTGTTTAATAATCATAGGAGAAAAACAAATTTTAATATGTACAAATAAAAGAAAATCACCTTTAATAGGATTTCCATTCAGAAAAGCACCTTTTCCAAGAACACCAGTGAAAAGCTACAGTATTAAAAATTCCCAATTATACTATGCAGTCAAATTGTAATTGAAAACAATTAGAAACCTAACCTTGGAGCCTATCCAGGCATAGGCATCTATCAACAACTGAATGATGCATACATATCTACTATATATAAATCTAGACCTAAATGAAATTGAACTTGTGGCTTGCTGATAGTATATGAGTTGACGGTACTCACCTCATCAATGATTGGATTGTAAACAACACCAACTGTGGGAACCTTTCCAATTGTGAGACCAATGGAGACACAAACAAAGGGAAACCTATATAGATTAATAATGCGGTAATAAATTAGCATATTTATGGACTTGGACAGTAATAAGCATCACATACAACAGTAACTAGTAATAGGTACCCGTGAACAAAATTTGTGGTTCCATCAAGGGGATCAACTATCCATGTAGGCTCATCAGTCAGCTCTGTAACACCGCATGCAGCAGTAGTTTCCTCCCCAATGAACTGAAAAGATGTACCAATTAAAATTTGTTTTGGAAAAAAAAACCAAAACAAACAAAGAATTACTCAAACAACATAAATTGCTATAATCAGGGCACAAGTTTTCAATTTGGTTGAGAAAGAGTAAACCTTATGTGTGGGGTGGAGTTGCTTAAGATGATTGAAAATGAGATCTTCACATGCCTTGTCAGTTTCTGTGACCAAGTCCACCTGCATTCCACAGCCAAAAGGGAAACATATAAGATTCAATTAGTAGAGAGTCTAGAGGCATCCCTTGCTTCTTTCACATTTTAATAGTTTTCCAGCTCTAATTTGTTTTATTATTTTAGATAAACTGAAAATTAGATTACGAAAGTCATAAAAACCAACCATTCTCGAAACCAAATATTGTCAGTTTTCCTTCTACTTGTATTTTCCCTCAATAACTCGTCTTTACTTAAAAAAACCTTAAACAGCCCCATAATCCAAGGCATGTTTTTCATGTTGCAACAAAAAAGGTTCTTAGCCAATATCCTATTTTGTTAAAGTTTCTCATGGCATTTCAATCACAAGAAGATCAACTAGAACTTGGCATTCTAAGCTGTTCAGTGGCAATTTAGCTGCATAACTACATGTCATACATTGACAATTTGTTTCAGCTTACTGGCATTCCATATTACAGTCACATGTAGGTCTCCATCTTAAGGATTTGAACTACATAAGAAAAAATTCAATTAATTATTCTCATTTAATAACTCACCCGATTTTACTGTATATTTTGCCTCTTCACTAACCCAGTCAACTATTCATTTGTTGCCGTAACAAATCAATTTTAAAGAGCATAGCACAAGCCAGAAAGCATTAATAGTTCAATTTCAAGAGAAAAAAGACATATTTTTTGGCTGCAGTTTTCTCCAGCATGGTCTGTGGTTTGAATCCTAAGGGCACCTTGATAACAATTGTTACAGTTTATTGTCCTCAAGAAGGAAGCTTCTTATAAAAAAAGGAAAAAAACACACTCCCCATTCTCAAAGAATACTTTCAGCGTTATATCAATATCACTCTGTACTCTTATTATACCATCTATTACTCCAACTTAACTAACAGACTTCCAGTGATCACTTTAAACAGAAACAGCATCACGTTCCTCCATAAAATAACTTTTTCCAAAAATCTCTTAGATCCCTATTGAAATCCACCTTTTTCAGTGGCCTTAACTGTGAACGATACCCAATTGATACATCATTGATTCACATAATAATCAAAATTTTGCAGCTGGCACTGCTATACCCATTAAGAAAATGTAGAAGCGAGAGATTCTATACCTGGCCCTTATGCTCCACATGTTTAGTTAGATAGAATCCTTTACGAATTATCTGCAATTAATTAAAAATTAAGCGAATTCGTTACGAACTCCAAGCATCGCAATAACGAAGTTGGTGTTAGAGACAGACCTCGCCGGCTTTCTTGGCTGCATCAACAGCTGAAGCGAGGAACTCATCAAGCGAGCCTAAGATCACACAATGGAAAAGTCATCGATAATCCGCAGATTAAAGTCAAAGCACATCAATCTATCAATTATTTAATCAAGAAAAGAGAAAGAGAGAGTGAAGAAAGTGAAGGGTTTGTACCATTATCAGCCATTTCTGTTAGAATGAGAGAGGTTTTGATAAAAATTTGGGTTTGTGTTTCAGTTTTGTGAGCTTCCACACTTTTCAGTTTTCACGTACCACATGAAAGCAAGCTCCTCTTGCCTCCCCTCATTATTTTATACTCAAATTTATTTAGCTACCGAATCTACTGATTGGTTAGAAAAAAAATGATTAAAGTATTTAATTAAAATTAATCCATTTTCAAAAAAAAAATAAATAATCAAAGCCTATAAGTTCTTTGACTAATATTATTATTTTCCACATTTAATATTTTATGTATTAAAATTTAAGGTGTTGTGACTTGTGAGGAGGATTTCGGAACTGAATATAAAATATTCTTGATATGCCTGAGGAGTGAAGGGTTAAAGTTTGGAAACAAATTCTATTAGAGAATAATTATCAAAAAAAAAATAAAAATCTATTAGAGAATATTCTAGTCATGTTACACATTTTAATTGATTAGGCTTTTTGTCCAAAAAAAAAAAGATTAGGTTTTATCAGCAAGATTGAAAATAAATTAATAATATAAAAATGTACTCAACTAATAGCATTTTAGAGCTTTATGAATAGCCACAAAGCCACAACTTTTAGCCATATTTTTATAATGATAAAAAAGGAAAAAGAACAAAAGTAGTTAATAAAATTCAGATGTCTGTGACTCTTTGCCAACCAATCCATTTTCTGTCACCATCGATGAAGCTTCGTTTAGCAACTAGAAAACAAATATGGTAACATAACATTATGAAAAAGTGAAATGGAATCTCTAGTGCACCAACATTATTAAACAGCAGGTCGCAGTGGAAAGAGATCCATAAAAGAATATGCCAAAGTTTATGCTCTACTTTAGGCTCCAATCATGCTCACTCCTTAGTCAAGTAATCAATAACTTGACTAACCAGTCCCACTCCCACACGAATTTATTATACAAGCACAGAACAAGAAATATGCCCCTATCCCACCACAGCAAGAATATGTCCTGTTTTCTTGACCTGCTTCGTGTGAAACAGAGGAATTCTATTCAGAAACATATTCACTTATCATAGTTCCTCAAAATTTTCAGGACTAGGACACAAGTGTTGAACTTGTTGAGAGGCATAATAAACATTGAATAGCAACAAAAGTTCTGCGAATCAACAAAGATAAGTTCGCACAAAAAAATTCCTTAACTTGATATAGCCAACAATTTAAAAAACAGGCAGGAACGTTTTTTGATACAAGGTATGAAGCTCAAGTATTAGGTTCTTTAATAAATTCATTGTCAATTTATTTATCTACGTTTTACACGAGTGTTTTAACTTAACAGAGATTTAGCTAAATAGGAGGAAGATGAGTAAATAAAGATGAGGGATTTTCAAGTAGTGGTAGTGTCACATGAACATGAACTGTATAAAAACTATGAAATTCACAATTGAATCGAGCAGATATCAACGCTTTTACAGAAAAAGATACACCGAAACATGAGGCTGTTTTAGTTTCCGGGAAGAGACTCGATTTCTTTCACCACTAGAGCTTTGTCTGTCTCAAACTGCTCGTCCTCTGCAAATACATAAACCATGGGAAGACCGTGAACACAGTGCTAAGCCAGCTCCTTATAGATTGTTGGATACAAATACTAGTGTTTCTATATCAATTTACATTGTAGACATATGCATTAAATAATGATACCTTTGTCGGTTTTGAAATCAGCAAAGAGCCGTAGAAGCTTGCTTTTATTTGCAATTAGTATGCTCACGATGTCAGCCGGTTTCTGCTGATTAGCTGCAAAGAGCTGTAAAATAGAACCGTCTTATTAAAAGAAGAACTGGAGAAGCCCATAAATCTTTAAATATATATTGCACTGAGTTCACCAAAATAAGATTTCCTACCTTGAAAACGTGAAATGCTTCTATCTGAATGCTCTTGCTAGACTCCTGCAAAGGGAAAAAAAATCATCTTTTTTTAGATAATTATACCCACACTTTTCTTGTGTAGCTATCAAATATTTCATCATGACAATTATACAGGGCGCCAATTGGAAAGAAACATTTCTAGAGCTTGGGCATGCAACACAGTTACACGGTGAGAGGTCTATTCAAGTATTTTTAGAGATCAAAGGAATGAAACAACCAAAACTAAATAAACAAATAAATGAGATGGAATAAACAATGCAATATTAACTTAATTAACATAAAAAGAAAGAGTAGCTAGATATGGATGCTTTAAGCTGTGATAACTCTTTCTTTTCATGTCAATTCGCAAAATGTGTTTGTGCCTGGAGGATGCATGGTCCAAGGAAAAGTCTGAAATGGCATCATGATGCTTTGAGAAAATATCATGTGTAGGTGCACATATATGTTAAGAGAGGAAAAGGAATGCAATGACAAAGAGTATCAAGAAATCTTTAAAATTAGATCATACTCTGAGGAGATTCATAAGAATCCTCAAGTTATCCCTTGAGCTCACGTATCGAGTCATTACAGCAGAGTTTGAACGATCAAGAAGGATATCTCCTAACAGCTGCAATTAGGAGTCATATCATTAGACACGAAAACAATCACCATTAAGAGGACTGATAAAAGATAACCCGTTTCAAGAACTTAAACCACTAAAGTGTTTCAAGAACATAATAACACTTAAAGTAATAATGTTATACCTTGACAGCTTGTCTTCTGGTGATGTAATTGGAAGATTCAAGTAGCTTGGAATTGTAGTCTGCAAAGAACTGAACCCAGAGGGAAAGTTGAAGAAAGTAAAAATTTGGTCAATCAAAAATGTAGAGGAGAGATGCAGATGCCCCATACTAAGTATCGTAATAGATATTCTAATATTAAATTATTAATAACATTACACCTTCAAAGAGTTTTACTGAATGTTCTACTTTTAAGTATGTTCACTATGACATGCATCATACATGCTCATTGGCACCTGTGTTTCATGTACTGAGAATCCATGTGTAGATACTGACACATTCTATATGGATACAATCTTAAAAAAAAACAAGAGAAAACATCGATTACCCAGTCATAATTTTTGGTGAGAAATTCCGCTACAGTTGATTTATGCCTCGTCATGAGTTCCTGCAAAATTCATAGAAATTAAGCTGCAAGATCATGAATCAAACAAAGTTGACAGGAAAAGTTTGTACCAAAACAAGAAACAGAAGTATGTTATAAGCATACCACAATCTATTCATTGTTATTCATTTTTCTAGAAAAATTTTTGTATTACTTAAACTAGAGCATTAAGGATTACGATCCTTAAAAATCACCACATAACCTTACATGAAACACCAGCACTACAGTCTACAGCAGGAAGAGGGAAAAAAGAAAACATTGGCATGCCATACTATCCCAACATTTAAGCAAAAGATAATTACTAATAAAGTTATTAGGTTAACTCAACCTTAAATGTTGCAGCAGCATCTGCAGCAATATCAAAATTAGGAAGCTGTATGTAATCAAAGAATTTCTTCATGTGAGCAGACTCCAAGACATATCTGCATAAACCAAAAAAGTTCATTAAAAGTTGAGAAATTATGCCATCAAGCAATCAGTGGAAACTATAATTAAAAAGACCAATAATAATTAGTACAATTTTGTAAAAAAGAAAAATGCTTGCAATTCATAAAGTTATTTCAAACTAATTTATCATAAAGTAGCATTATTATTAAAATTAGCAGCTTCTTTTGTTTACCTTGCAACACTTTGGTGACGTATGCACTCCCTCAACATTGCACCATAGTGTAAAGCCATATCTGTGTTTTCATACCTACATAGAAAGTGACAACACTATGAAAGAACCGTACTCATCAATGTATGCAGATGCCATATTGAATATAAGTCGTAGCAACTCAGTTTAAAGTGATCGCCCATAAATATTCGTTACCCAAAAGACAAGACAATTGTAGTATATAATGAAAAGTATTATTAGTTTAAAGCTAAAAATACAAGCAAGCTCAATACACTGACAAACCTTTACACTATTGGCACTATCACTTAATGCTCCAATCTTAATTTCAAACAAAATTTCTTAGCATATAATGACAAAAAGTAATGTCCAGGGGGTAATTAATTTGGAGTTAAATGGTCACTTCCATCATTAAAACAAGATCTCATCTCATTCTAGGTCAGGAAAAAAAATAAGAGCAAAGAAAAAATGTAAAGGAGAAAGAGTTAATTTCAGAAAGAATGTTAAGAAAAAAGCATTGTGTAGCCTTTGGTATGTATATGTTAAATTGTTACAAAAGAATCCAACACACTCAATTACTCAGAAACTTACCCAGATATCAGAATATCCATTAAATCTATGTTCGCTTCCAAATAGTCAGAGGCAATCAATTTTGATTGAACTTGCTGCCTTTGCAAATTTGCAACTACTTGTGTGGCATCCTTTCGGGCCTGTAACAGGGCAATGGTGTCAACATAGCTATGATGACCAAAACTTGCAATAAGCTTTGTAAACCATCAAGTTGAATTTCTCTTTTGAATCCGATACATTTGAATTGCTATAGTTTACATACAGTCTTCCACAGGAATAGTAACATTTAGAAATGACGTAGTAAAGACAATCCAAATTTATCCAAAAACAGCTATACAAGCTTACCTCCAAGTTCAATTTTGGAAGACACCTAATAAGAAGTCTCAGAGTATTATCTCTGAAAAACTCCTGAGTCAATTGTGCACAAGATTCGGAGACTGGTTCAGATTCACTATTGCCGTAAAGTATTGACTTCATCTCCCTTATATTTTTAAACAAGTCTGCCATCTGCTCCAAATGCAACATCAAAAATCAATTGAAGAGATTTAAAATCAGCAAATAAAGAAACTATGATTGATTCATTATGAACTTTGATGTAACAAATCAAATTCTAAGATTCACAAAATCGAATGGAGTGGAACAATTAAAGCAAATCAACAATATCACTGAACAATACGATTATACATATACATCAAAATTGGACCACGAACCCTCTAGCTCTACAATATTGAAGAACCCCAAAATAAATCCACCTCATAGCTAGTCTACTAAAATCAACATAACTAAAGCCTGTGCCCATTACTAGTAGATTAAAATTTTGAGAAAAATCCACACTAATTGCTAGACTACCGTTCCAAATCATTTTTAGAAAAGTTCTGTATTGCGATTAAACAAGAAACTGTACGAGAAAGTTTAGAGAGTAGAATCATCGGTGACCTTTTCTTCCCGCTTGCTCTCGCGGGTATCCGGGCTGCGTTCGCAGTACATAAGAAGATCGCGGGTCTGGCGAACGATGTCGACGGGCGTACGAGGCTTCGACTTGAATAAACCCTTCATCTTCTTCTTTGAATATTCACTTCAAAAAAAAAAAAAAAAACGCTCTGTTTCGAACTCCTTCGTCGCCGGCAAGGCCCTTAGATTAGAGCCACAGATTGCAATTGATTGTTACCCCTTTCTCTCTTGGCTAGGGTTTCAGCGCTTCTTTGGTTCTGTTCTCTCGTCTTCTATCAAACCCAATTTAGAGTCGGAGTTACAGAGAAGATGATAAAGATTCAGATACAGGAGGATTTTGTTTTCCTTTTCCCCTAAAAATAAATAAAAAATTAATATTGCTAATTTTTGATTGGGATCGTATTTTGGCGTGATCGGACGGCTCTGCTTGGAGCTTTTCACCAACGGCCAACGGTTAGTCGTTAAATTTGACAGCGTAGATTAATCCACGGATTGGCATAGGATGCAAATAGTTATTGACATTATTATTATTTAAGAAAAAAAAAAGTTTCTACTTTTTAATGACGGTGGAGGAGCTTGACTTGTACTTCGTTGACTTTTACTCTCTTGAATATTGGATATGCACTTGGACTATTGGAGTAGAATGGAACTAAATTACTGTGGTCACATATTAACATCTAAATCTAAAAATATTAAAAGATTTTATCTTCTCTGTTCTTTTTGTGTTCTTTAATTCGTTAGCGCTTCTACAATGAACATTAGTGGTTGTTTGAGATTTTCTTTTTTTTTTAGCTTTCAGCCATTGGAAACTAAGAAAATAAATTGAAGTTGGCAACTTAACCCAATATAAATAACAATGCCAACAATAAAAAAAAGGACCACATCACACAAGGAACTTACTTAAAGATTTAGGCATTACTTTGGCAATCATCTAGCAACAAGTGTGAGATTTTTTTCATTTACTAAAATGCGGGAATTAATTGTAAGCGTTTTTTTTTCTTTTTTGAAAATAAATCGACTTTTATTAAAGGCAATCATTCGAGATTATATGAAAAAAAAAATCAAAGAAATATCATTACTTCTAATAACACGATTAGCGACAAAATATAATGCTCGAGACAATAAATAAGCAACACTAGTTATAGACTATCTAATAAAAATGACAGAAACATCACAACACAATTCTGCTATTAATATCTTATAATTTGAAATAATACTCCCAAAATAAGATATCATAGAGAGATAGTTTCGTAATGATTGTACGACTAAGACTGTCGGTTTCAACCACGACCTCCTTCTAAGATTTCTTTTTAATCCAGCTCAAGATTTCCATTACACCCATAGCTTTTGCCATTTTGGGAGACATTTCACCTGAATGGTAGTAAGAAAAAGCTATTTCGGGAGACATTAAGCGTTTTTTAATCGTGATAAAACAAACATATATATTGTAGCATACACATTAAGTTTTGAAAAGTATTTATTTAGCATTTTATTTCCTAATGTATAAAGTATTTCTAAGACAGAGAGAGATAATAATTATGAGGGCTCCAAAAATATAAACAAAATTTGAGGAGTATTAAATAAAATTTTTAAAAAAATTACATAACATAACATAACAAAACAAAAATTTTAAAAATATTTGGAGTGGCTCATGGCATCCATAAATATTCTTTTCTAAGTATAGTAATGACGGCATTTTCAAAAAAAAAGTATAGTAATGACGGTTTTTAATCATTTTATTGTTTTAATTTTTCAGTACAAATGAATAAGTTGTAACTATTTTTTTTTAATTACACAACGTAATTATACGGGACTTTTTACAAATTTTTAAGGAAATTTACAATAATATAAAATGTTAAAATTATGATTCAAATAATTTATTACTGTATAAATATATATAAAAAAAATGTGCATATAATTAGTGGTTTGAATGTTAATTTAGACATCCAATCCCAATGTACTCAAAATTTGTAAAATATCCCTTATAATTATATTATACATTGTCAAAATAAAAAAAATAAAAGAAAACATAATTTATTATTTATGTACCAAAAATATTAAAAATACCTATAAATGATAGATAGTGATTAAAAACAACCACTACGTAACAATTTACATTTCTTAAATATGTAATACTAGTAATAATATATATTTAAAGAAATAACACTTTCTATTTTGTTTTTGTTATTGGATTATTATAGGTCTTTCTAAATTTGAACTTATTTATTTATTTATTTGAGAACAAATTTTAACATATTTTGAATTGACAAAATAAATACTTTAATAATGATGTGAAATATTGTAATTAACATTTAAATTTTTCGTTATAATTAAAAATACTTTTTTTTATGTTTTATTTACAATTTTACAATCTAAATATTTTTATTTATAAAAAAACTTTTGTAAAGTTTTAAAAGATAAAAATACATTTTGTTCAACAAAAGTAAGAAAACAACTAAAAAATAATAAGAATTCAAACTCACAACAACTATAAATAAATTATATAATAATTAGAAAAACAACCTTATGATAATTATAATACAATTATAACTAAACTATAAAACAACTAAAAAACAGCTTATTGTTTTTACTAAAGATATATTTTTATATATAAAAAACTTTAAAACGTGAAAATAAATTTTTTTCTATGTTGATATATTTTTATAATTTTTTTCAAATGTATATTATTTAAATTTTTCATGAATAAAATACTACTTCTATAACTTGAAAATAAAAGTTTTGAAATATTAATTAAACATTTAATTAATATTAATTAGAGATTAAAATTATGCTTAAAACTAAATAAAACATAAAAAATGGATAAAACAATAAAACTTAATTTTGGTAAATGAGTATTATATGCATTTTTTAATTTAAATTTTTAATATATCCAAAAGAAGTAAAAGAAAATACTAGAGTATTTTATTTTTATAAATTTTGGAAAGAAAAAAAAGAAAAAAATCATTTTTTTTTATTTTAGTAAAAAAAAAAACTATCAAAGGAATTGAAGGCGACTTTTGGCGTGCAAGTTGACGTTGCTTCACGTGGCAAATAGTATCCAATAATTATTATTTATTAATGCACCAATAAATGACCACTCTAATGCTATCTTGTTCTCATTGGCATAAGGAGTCTTAATAAATTATTCAATCTAACGACCGATGGATTCAATTATAAGTGACCGTTAAATATTAAATATTTTATTGTGATCAGATCGAATTGAATGTTATTTTTAAATATCCAATTAAATTAATGGATCAGATGTTAGATATAGTGTCCAAAAATTTAATACATTAAACATCTAATCGAACTAATTAGTATTTTTATTTAGGTTGGATGAGTCATTAGATTTTATATTGCTATACGTAAAATATATATATGTATGGAACACTTCTTAATGGGTAATACCCGTAAATGGGTACTGAAAAAATTAAAGAAATGGCAATTTAATGACTTTTTTTTTTTTTTGAATGAAAGTAGAAAACTTCATTAAAATTGGAATGCCAAATCGGCACTTACAGCAGTGTTAATAGCACTAGGAACATTGCTACTAACAAAAATACAATCTGACCAATAACAAGCACCGCGAGCCAGACAATGGGCGGTATTGTTAGCAGATCGCTTAACAAAACGGACATAAACATTGACCAAAGAATTAAGAAGATTAATACAGTCAATAATCACAGAACCAAAAACAGATTGCATTTCGACATTGCTTTCAAGGGCTTGAACCACCACTAGTGAATCTGTCTCTAGTATTATACGTTGCCATCCTTTTTCCTTTATCCAGCTCAACGCCTCTTTCACACCAATTGCTTCCACTAAGGAAGGTTGCACACAGCCAGCCTTGTGAAGACAAAAAGCTTCAATAAGCCTGCCATCACTCCCACGGGCTATACCACCAACGCCATAGGACTGTGTAGATGCAAATGTTGCCCCATCCACATTTACCTTAACCCAATTCATCTCTGGTGCAATCCAATGCTCGCTGGTGCAAAGTGTAGTAACTAAAGCAGGCAGCGGCTCAAAACGGTTTGAGCGAGCATAATTCCAATGGTTAAGGACTGTTCTTGCAGAAAAAACAACATCAGCAGCAACTTGAGCCTTTTTATTCCATAGCAGGTCGTTTCGCGCTTTCCAAATGGACCAAGAAGTCATGAGCGCTTCCTCAAACAAGCCTACATGACCACGGCTCAACACCTCCTGGAGCCAATCACCAAAAGTTGCAGCTGCAACTTGTCCGAGAGAAACAGCAGAACGAGACCAGCACGACCGAGCGAACTGGCAATGCACCAGAACATGCATAATCGATTCCTCTTCTCTGTTGCAGAAAACACATTGCAGCTGGACAGGGACATGTTTTGTTTGGAGTTGAACCCGTGTAGGGAGACAACCACAAACAGCTTTCCAAGCAAAGTGCAACACCTTCGGAGGGACTTTAGTTTTCCAAAACACCCGCCAGAAGCTTGATTCCATAGCAGTAGACCACTGCCCTTTATTTTCTTGAATCCATTTGTAGCTAGACTTGACCGAATAACAACCATTATTCTCATGAATCCAATACCATTGGTCTTCTATTCGGGTTGTACTTAATGGAATGCTTAGAATGAGATCTTTATCTCTGTCCTCAAACAAGTCATTTACCACATCCACATCCCATTTGATCTCTTCACAAATCATCAGTTGGTTAACAGTAGCCCCCTCAAGTGAAGGATGGGAACTAATGATGTATGGATTGGTGATATCAGGGAGCCAAGGAGATTGAAGAACAGAGGCAGAATGTCCACTTCCAATTCTCAACCGTGCGCCAGCAGAAATTAAGCCTTGAGTCTCATGAATACTTCTCCATATAAAGCTGGGGTTATTGCCAATCTTTGCTGAGAGAAACGTCCCATTTGGATAGTACCGACTTTTATAAACCCGACTAACAAGCGAGTTCTCATTAAGAAGAAGTCGCCAAGCCTGCTTCCCCAAAAGTGACAGATTATAGTCATGTAGATTGCGAAATCCAATGCCACCGGAGCTTTTATGCTTGCACAGCCGTTGCCAGCTCATCCAGCTTATCCCTCTTGACTTCTTAGAATTACCCCACCAATATTTTGCCATTAGCTTTTCAAGTTCGCTACAAGTATCAAGAGGTAAAAGGAAAACTGACATTGCATAACTCGGAAGAGCTTGAGCCACAGTTTTAAGCAATATTTCTCTACCAGCTTTAGAAAGGAATTTGCCTTCCCAACTCAAGATTCTTTTCTCCATTTTTCCTTTCAAAAAACCAAGGATTGCCTTCTTTTTCCGCCCAATAATGCACGGAAGACCCAGGTACAGACTGTCCTCAGTAGCAGCCCTCATTCCCAATCTATGACAAAGTCTTACACGCAAATCACTTGGAACATTTGCACTAAAAAAGACAGAGGACTTGTCGAAATTCACCTTTTGGCCAGAAGCTCTCTCAAACATATACAATAGGCGAATAACATTATCAGCTTCCTGTTCAGTGGCCCGACAATAGACATAACTATCGTCAGCAAACAACATGTGGGAAATAGTAGGCGCCCCATTTGCCACCTTACAGCCCCTCAGATCGCCATTCCTTTCAAACTGATGTAAAAGAGATGATAACCCCTCAGCACAAAGTAAAAATAAGTAGGGAGATAAAGGATCGCCCTGGCGAATGCCTCTGCTTGGCTTGATCGGACCCATCGATTTACCTCCATGCACCACATTGTACTCAACATTCATGACCGTAGCTAGCATAATCTCCACCCAACGAGGATGGAAACCCATACGAAGCATCATAGCCTTGAGGAAACCCCATTCAATACGATCATAGGCCTTGCTGAGGTCCAATTTCAGAGCCATAAAGCCAATTTTACCTTTATTCTTTCTTTTCAAATAGTGCATCACCTCAAAAGCAACCATGATATTATCAGAAATAAGGCGCCCAGGGATGAACGCAGATTGATTTTCAGATATGACACTAGGGAGCACCACTTTCAATCGGTTGGCAAGCACTTTAGAGATGATTTTGTATAACACATTGCAAAGAGATATAGGCCGAAGATCACCCATAGTACTCACATTTTTCTTTTTAGGAATGAGCACTATGTTAGTTTGATTCATACCATCAGGGAGACTACAAGAGTTGAAAAAATCGTTTACCTGACAAATGACATCGCTACCAACAATATCCCAATATTTCTGGTAGAAGCCCGGGGTCATTCCATCCGGCCCCGGCGACTTATCGGGATGCATTTGAAATAAGGCCTTCTTTACTTCCTCGGGAGTGATGATTTGAAGTAACTCAGCATTTTGTATACTAGTGACAATAGGAGAAATGCCATTAGTAACTTGTTCGAAATCAGCACTTGAGGCCTCAAAAAGCTCCTTGAAATAATCCACAATAACAGTATCTAAGCCGCCTTCCCAATCTACCCAAACACCAAAGTTATTTTTCAATGAACGAATGGTGTTATTTTTCTTTCTAGAGGTGGCCTTAGCATGGAAATACTTACTGTTTTGATCACCCTCTCGCAACCAAAGCTGTTTCGAACGTTGACGCCAAAAAACTTCTCTTTGATTGTAAATCTCATCAAGGTTCGCCTTAGCAATTTTGTACTGCTCAATTGATTCTTGGTCACGGCTACTCTTAAGCAATTGAATCTTTTTCTTACACTTTGCAATCCGATCCTTGAAGTTTCCAGTGTAATCGCGGCCCCACACCAGTAATTTCTCCCCACAAGCTTTAATTTTCTCATGTATTGGCCGCCCCATACTCAACTCCCAGCAATCAACAACTACTTGACGACAAAGGGGCTCACGGAGCCAGGCATTTTCGAACTTGAAACAAGAATTGTTGCTCGAAAAAAACTGACAGTAAAGTTGAAGAAGAATAGGGCAGTGATCAGACATAGACACTTCAATATTAATAAGATTAGCAGAGGCAAACCTCTGAATCCAAGCTTGATTTACTAACGCTCTGTCAAGACGGATTTCAATCCATTCCCTTGTACCGCGGCCTCGTTCCCAAGTAAAAGGATACCCCGTAAGAGCTAAATCATGAAGATTACAATCATTCACCACCTGCTGGAAACCACGAATAAGCCATTGAGGATAGCAGTTACCACCTTTTTTATCAGCATTAGACAAGACATTATTCAAGTCCCCAATAATGCACCACGGTAAAGTCGATGCAGCATGTAAGGTTCGAATTTGATTCCATGTTTTATGTCGCTGACTTCGATTGGGTTCGCCATATAATCCTGTAAGTCTCCACGGTTCCTCTCTTGCCAAAGTGACTTCAATATCAATATAATTGACAGCAGTACCTATTAATTTTACCTCATCATTGAATCTCCATAACAAAGCAATTCCACCACTGTGGCCTCTCACGTCAACTGATAACATTCCTTCGAAACCCACAGCCACTTTCAGCCTTTCAATAACATGTTGTCGACACAAAGTTTCACAAAGAAAAACAAAATTGGGACGCTTTTGGATAATAAGATCCGTTAAGAATTGAAAAGCCCGCGGGTTCCCAAGCCCCCGGCAATTCCAGCTCAAAATACTCATGATGAACGGTGGGCCTGGAAACCAGCACCCACCAACAACTCGTTTTTTGAAGCCCCATTCGCATTACCATTGACATCCTGGACATCCATTTTGCTTTGGGCTGATAACACATTCGGCCCATTTGGAGAAGAACTTACCACACGTGGATCACCCAACAACAACTCCTCAGTCCTCCTTCTTTTAATTTCTAATATGGTAAGTTCAGAATTCTCACCAATAACACTTTCATTATTTTCCATATTAATCTCTCTATTTGGCAATGAAATATCTTTGGAGATATTCTTTCCACGATTTGCTCCACCAAACTTATTGCCTAAAATATCAGTTGACAAATTGAATCCTTGTCCCTGATTTCTTGCCAAATTTATCTCATGTTGGTTGGCAGCCTGATTAATGGGCAAATTGACAGCATCAACTCCGGCCATATCCCTTGATTGCAGATCATCGTCGACCCCAGTTCGTAGCCACTTGGCTCCGATCAGATGGTTCCTCCGCCTTGGCTGTGCTCGCATATTGGCTCCGTAAGGCTTCACTATCTTGTCCGCCGGCAGTACAAACAACTGTGGACAAAATCTATCAGAGTGTCCCAATATTCCACAGATGAAACAGAATGTAGGGAGATATTCGTATTTAAATACTGCCCAGAATCCTTCATCTGCACTAGTTCTACGAAGTTTCTTACGTCTCTTCAATGGGACAGATATATCCAGTGTCACTCTAACCCGAAGATAATCGCGCCAAATACCCTGAAAGTTCTTCGGATCCGTCTTTACAAACGTGCCAATGTAATTGCCTAACTCTCTCAGTACATGATCAGATTTAAAGCCTGGCATTAAGCCATGCACTTGCACCCATATATCAAGATGATTGATAGTAAGGGACCTCGGATCTTGACCATAATGCAGCCGCTCAAAAACAAACTGTATACGATTGAATGTCCACGGACTACCCTCTATTACTCTCTCAAGATCAATTTCATGATAAAATTGAAAGAGGTAACGATTAGGCTCGAGTTCTTTGACATACATACCCTTCCCTGGCTGAAATAATGATGCCATCATATGCCTCATGACATCAAAATCAATAGCCCGTTCAGTCAAAAATCTACCCACAATACACCACTTCTCATCAATCGGTTGTTCACCCTCTTCAACAAAATCAAAAGCAAAATCACTATCATCCTCTCCTTCAAGTGTGATACTAGCATATTGATCTTCGATATCCTTGTATAACGTACTCGATGAAGCCATAAGATTAGAAAACAGACAAAAACAAGAAAACCACTGTAGAGAGAAAACTACAAAACCATGTCAATAGACAAGACTTTTTATCATCATTGGCAATTTAATGACTTAGTATAGCAGGTTACCAACAAGTTAATTTTTTTTATTAAATTTAAATTTATTTTTTTAAAATAACAAAACTAATGATTACAACCAATAGTAGTTTAAAGAATTAGAAGGTATTTTTAGAAACTAAATCATTTTGGTTAAAATTACCGATTTATCCTTATATCAACAATCTACATCTATATTAGATTATCAAGCTCATTTACACGTATATTGGTTAAAACTAATAGCCCTAATTTATTTTTTTTTAAAAAAAAAAAAATATATATATATATATCCCTAATTTATAGATGTGTTAAACTTGCCCATCACTAAAGCTCACACAAACCTCTCACATATCATTCATTTTCTCTATGATCCTGCAAAAAGAAAAAAAAAAATAGTCCAGAATATATAAGCAAAAAAGAAATCCCATGAGTAAAAAAAATACTAGCGTTTGTGAAAAAAAAAAAAAAAAAAAAATCCCTCAAAATAGTAGCATCTAATTTAAGAACAGACCGCATACAGAGACCAATATAAATTATTAAGCTCCACTAAAAAATTCTTAATGCAGACAACAATATCAAAGACTCTTTTTCATCCGTGGAACCACATCATCTTCCAAATATTTCAATTAAGTCAAGTTAAATTTAGCCAAATTTAAATAATGTCACTTTAGTCTAGTTGTCGCACTTTGTACTCACTGAATCATGAGTTTCCTCAAATTCAAATTAACTAAAGTATAGAGCTTGTCCAAAACTAAAATTATGAAATAAAATTAATATAGTCGCCCTATGTAATTTATGGGTCTCAAAATAGTAAATACAAGAAAATCGATGATTCAAATGGGTCTCCAAATCAAACATAATCTGCCTTTACCATATGTAATTTATGAGTTAGATTTGTGACACTGGGACAAATTTTTTTATAAAAAGAAAAGATCCCTATTTCAAGTGCTTCACACCACTGTCGGGGTTCTTCAACAACTTATAATCTTTTTTTTTTTTTTTTTGTTGAAACACTTTATATTGTTAAAAGAGTAAATCTTATTTTTCAAGAAGTATAATTTTTTTCATGTGTTTTTTTCCTTTGTTAACGGTTTCATAATGTTTTTTTCCTTTTATAGTTCTATTCATTTAGGAAAGTACAAAAAAATTCAATGCCATATCATCAGGTAATATGTTAAAAATGATAAATATTACTTTTTAAAAATTAACTAATAAGTATATACGTGAGCCTTTAGATTTAATCTAATGGCCAATATTAAAATACCTATTCATGGGTAATACCCATTAAGAGCATACCCATATATGTATATATAAAAATTAACATTTTTTTTTAGATTGGATAGATCCTATCTAATTCAATATATAATGGACCTAAAGTATTGGGTGGATTCGATCTTAAAAAATACTAGATCTAAAATATTGAATAAATTCAAATTAAACTAATAAATATATATATAATACATCCAATGAATAACCGATCCAATCCACGATTAAATGATTGGATCGAATCGGATGGTAAAATTTAACATTCAATAAATAATTGGATCGAATATGAATAGGCTTAAAAAATACTAAATGTGCTCCAATAAACACCCGTAAACATAAGCATAACCACGACTAAAACCTAGCCAAAAAAGTTTCTCTAAAAATTTAGGGAGTTATTTATCATAAAATATCCCCAAACAATCCTAAATTCCATTAATATGTAGATTGACAGAATCCATAACATAGTAATTGCTCACCCAATAGGATTTTCCATGGTCTTGCTATGACCGGGGCTTGTGGAGACTGTTGTGTTCTAGATTTTGGCTTGAGTTCAGTCCCTGTTTTTTTCTTCACATCGTCCCTTTGCTTCATCCCTGCAGCTTTAGTCGAAGTGCAAACTGCAGTGCGATTCCTGGTGTGTCGTGCATCGAAAATGGTTGTTCTCCGGCCACGCTGGTGATTAGTGTTGACACCCCGTTTCCTCTTTACGGACCGTGGATACCATCTGCATCATCCTCCCAAGATATTTTTTATGGAGCTCTCATTGCTCTTCGACTGAATTTCTCGACCATTTCTCCTTCTGTGGCTATGCTCCGATCGCTTCCGGCGGTGAGGATTGGGCCTGGCCGCAAATCGAGAAGGGCGAAGATAGTGACTTCTCGAAAGCCAGCTGGTCTAGGCTTTTCCCTGCGTGCTGCCTGGCAGTCCAAGTACAAACCTGCAAACTGTGAAATGACTATTGCTCTGTTGGGTAATAAGTTCCCTTTTGACGTTAAGGAGGAGGGAAAGCTTCTTGAAATTTTTCCTATTTTAGAGGAAAGCCCAGGTGACCGTTCCTCGTGTGCACAAACAGTTTTGAATGGTGGATGTGGTAAAGGAGTCTTTGGGCCGGTCAATATTACTAATGGGCCGAATGTTGTTGGAAATGGTCCAAATGGACTTGGGAATTTGCCTCTTGTGGAGAATTGCTTTGTGAAAGGTGGGTTGGCTACGGATCGGGTTGGTAAAAGGCGTATTATTGGTGGGCCTTTGGTTGTTAGTGCTCAGGCGGATGGTGGGCCGTGCACTCCTCTTATTGAATTGGGCCAATATGATTTCCTAAATATTGGGCAGAAGGCTGTTTACTCTACCAATGAAGATAAGGCCTTGTTTAACTTTTTTCTTTTAATTCTTCCTTATTCTTTTTTATTGCTACTAGAGCTTAATCATTTTGGAAAGTTGGACTTGTATGAGATTAGAACCTTGGGAGGTGGCCAAGAGATTAATTTTCAACAAGATGAGCCTCTGGATAGTGATGAAGTGACCAAGCAGGGGAGTTCTATGATCTCCGCAAATGTATCCCTGCAAGTTGACATGCCAGTGTCTCTGGGACAATCCTCTAGACTGACGGTTTGGAAGGCCAAGGCCCGTTTGGCGGATATCTCAATTCTGCCAACAAATTTGGTTCAAATTGATATTGTGGGCTCGGCGGTCGGTGCTAATGAGGTGAATTTGACCCCTGTGGAGGAGGACGATGTTCCTCCTCCACGGGAGCCATGAGAGGTGTGGCTTGGAACTGTAGAGGGTTTGGGCAGACCTCTACAGTTCTGGAATTAAAAGCCCTGATTCGGTCGTGCGATCCTGATTTCATTTTCATTTCCGAATTAAAAGTGGAAGCTACAAGTTTGGTACGTACTCTTAAATATCTCCATTTTTATCATAATATTATTTTTCCGGCTGTGGGGCTTGCGGGGGGTATTATTTTGGCTTGGAAAGAGGGGTTTATGTTTGAAACTATTATGATCTCGAAATCGATTTCGGTATTGTTTACTCGGACCCCCCTAGGAATCCTTGGTTACTTTCTTGTGTGTATGGGCCCCCTTATTATCATGAAAAAAGGCTCTTTTGGTCTAACTTGATGGAGCTTGGTCGTAAATTCGGAGGACCTTGGCTAATCCTTGGGGATGTGAATTTTGTGCTGAGTGACTCAGAGAGAGTAGGATCCCGGGGAAAGGACCAATTTACCCCCTTTATCTCAAACCTCATCAATGATCATGCTCTGGTTGACTTACCAATTAAAGGGGATTGCATGACCTGGGACAACCATAGAGATGGTAGCAGGCACATCAAGTCAGCCCTGGATAAAGCTCTTGGCAATGATGATTGGCTAAGACTCTTTCCTAGGGTGGTAGTTCAATCTCTTGCCACCTGCAATTCTGATCATAGGCCTCTCTTTATTAAGTCTGTTGTCCAAGATTCCAGAAGCAGGCGTCCTTTTCGCTTTGAGGCCTGGTGGACTAGGGACCCCCGTAGCTCCTTAATTGTGGAACATGCGTGGGGATCTGTTTCTCATGATTGGGCCCCGGCCAGAGTTTATAAGAGAGTGGGTGCATCGCGCCTTGCTCTGCTCAATTGGAATCGGGAGCAATACGACAAGCTAGATACATGCATTTCCAAGCTACAAGACCAGTTACAAGCTATCCAAAGTATGCCTACGGGTACTAGAGCCTGGGCTCAGGAGATGGAGATAAGGAATAATCTTAATGAGGCCCTAAGACGGAAGTCAATTTACTGGCAGCAAAGATCCCGGGTTTCGTGGATAAAGGATGGTGATAAATGTTCTAAGTTCTTCTTCCTCTCGGCTACAATTCGGAATAGAAGGAACTCAGTGGAGAGCATCCTGAGTTCGGATGGGGTTTGGTTAACTGATCGAGATGCAATTGGAAAAGAATTCACTGATTTTCTGGGGAATATTTTTAAAAACCCGCCCCAAGGGCCGTTGGAAAGATTAGATCACCTGATTTCGGACCACCTCTCCCCCTCGGAACAAGCAGGGCTGGAGGCTATCCCTTGTTATGAAGAAATAAGACAAACACTGTTCTCGATGGGTAGTATGAAGGCTCCTGGGTCGGATGGAATGTCTGTTCTCTTCTTCAAACATTATTGGAATTCGGTAGGAAAAGATTTCTGTGATGCTGTGACAGATTTCTTCCTCACTGGAAATTTACATAGAGGCTTCAACACTACTAATGTGACACTCATTCCTAAAGTCCCTAACCCAAAGAAAGTGTCTCAGTTTAGACCGATTGCCCTTTGTAATGTCATATATAAGGTGATCTCCAAAGTTATTGCTAACAGAGTTAGAGTGATCCTCCCGAGACTGATCTGTCCTACCCAAGCTGCTTTTGTCCCGGGCAGGAGCATCCAGGATAATAATGTCTTAATCCAAGAGATTATCCATTCTTTCAAGAAAAAGAAAGGGAAGGAGGGTTTTTTTGCTATCAAAATTGACTTAGTTAAAGCGTATGATAAGTTAAGCTGGTCTTTTATTGATCATGTCCTATGCAGCTTCAGGGCTCCTGAGAAGTTTCGCCATTGGGTCCGACAATGCCTTACAACGACATCTTTCAACCTCCTGCTCAATGGTAGGAAGATTAGTGGGTTTAACCCAGAATGTGGCATTCGACAAGGGGATCCCCTCTCCCCTTACATTTTTATCTGGGCGGCGGAAATTCTTTCACGCATCCTTGAGAATGCTCTAAACTGTGGAACTATAAAAAGGTATTAAATTGAGCAGAAATGGCCCATCTTTGTCCCACCTTTTCTTTGCCGATGATCTTATTCTGGTGGGCAGGGCTAATTTGATTGAAGCCAAGGGGATGTGGCAGTGCTTAGAGAAATTCTGTAATTGGTCGGGCCAAAGTATTAACAAGCTCAAAACATCCATTTTCTTCTCTGGTAATACAAGTATCGGGATGAAGAGGAGTATTAAACAGGCTCTGGGGCTCAATTGTGGGATGGGAAACATAAATTATCTGGGACTCCCCTTGTTTAGATCCCGTCAGAAGGATGCTGATTTCAACTTCATCCTGGATAATTTGGTTAAGAAGTTGCATGGGTGGAAATTAAAATCACTTTCTAAGGCAGGTCGTGCCACGTTGATCAAATCTGTTGGCCTGGCATTGCCTGTTTATACCATGCAAACGACGAAACTCTCAAAAAAACTGGCTTCAAGAATTGACGGGATGGTTAGAGACTTTTGGTGGGGTTGTGAACAAGGTAACAGAGGGATCTGTCTTAAGGCTTGGGACCACCTGTGTCTACCCAAGTCTCAGGGCGGGCTTGGATTTCGCAAATCTTTGGAAATGAACCAAGCCCTTTTAGCCAAGTGGGGTTGGGATCTTCTCAATGAGAACCAGTCTTTATGTTGTAAGGTGCTTAGAGCAAAATACCTGCGGGGTAGACAATTCTTTGATTGTGATGTTAAGAGTTCTGACTCCTGGTTTTGGAGGAATGTGGTGCGTACAAAAGAGATTCTAAAGGAAGGGGCTTGCAAACTGATAGCTAATGGGAGCGATACAAGCATTTGGAATGACCCATGGGTCATACATGGCAGGGATTTTTACCCTAAGCCCAAGCACAACTACCAGGGAACATCTGAATTTGTGTCGGATCTGCTTTTACCTGACGGGAATTGGGACATCCGGAAGCTCAATGATCTCTTTCACAGGGAAACAGTTAATAGTATCTTGAGGGGCGGTAAACCGAGTGGTCAGGGTAGAGATAGATGGATCTGGTCAAAGAACTCTAATGGTCGATTCTCTACCAAATCGGCCTATCTGATCCAAGCTATGAGACGGGCTCCGTTGTGTAATGTTGCTCCGAACCTTTGGAACAAGCTGTGGAGTTCAAAAGTTCTGGAGCGTCACAAAGTCCTTTGGTGGAGTATCCTCTCCAATGCGCTACCCGTTAGGGCTATCCTTTCTAAGAGAATGGGTATTAATGAAACCACCTGCCCCTTTTGTGGTAATGGTGACGAAACTATGGAGCATTTATTTCTCTATTGCGATTTGGCGTCTCACCTTTGGAGATCTTCCCCTTGGGGAGTTATGCCTGTTGTGGAATCTGGGGCCCGTATGTGGGACTGGGTTAGTTTTCTGTGGAACCTTAGGACCAGAGGAGTGGATACAGATGATTTATTCCTTTATGCTTCTATCGTGGTTGATACGATTTGGAGGGCTCGAAACGAGAAGGTTCATAATAACAATATGGGTAGCTTGAAACATTACATTGATTCTATAAATTATTGTTACGCTGATTATGGATCCAGTTTGCTCAAGTCTCGACAGGTTGCTGATACTCGGGATTGGTCCCCCCCGCCTGAGGATTGGGTCAAGATCAACTGCGATGTCAGAGTCGGGGCGGAATCCATGTGTGTGGTGGCAATTGCCAGAGATCATACGGAATCGATTTTGTGGGTGGCGACTAACAAGCTTCACTTCAGTGATTCTCTTATTGGGGAAGCGGCGGCTTGTATGTTAGCTTTGGAGACGGCGGCCACTATGCATCACCCTTTTGTTATGGTGGAGAGTGATTCTAAGATGGTGATCAAGAACCTAAAGGGTGACGAATCCTTTTGGCAGCTTGAGAACTACGCAAGACAATGCAAACATCTCTCTAATTCTTTCACTTGCTGTAATTTTTCTTATATTTCTAGAAACTGTAATTTTGCGGCCCATAATGTGGCCAAGTGGGTGTTTGCCAACAATATTTCTGGTATGGTAGAAGTCTCTACTATTCCGAGTAATATTTTCTGTAATGACCGTGAGGTCTGACTATTTGTTTCCTTCTAATATATATACGCTTTATTTCAAAAAAAAAATAACATAGTAATTGCTCATAAAACAAAATCAACAAAAATAAGAAGACAAAGCCACTATAAAGGCACATTAACAAAATAACCCAACACAGTACATAACTACTAGAAGACTGACGTCATTGATCCGCATGAACAAAAAATAGGTTTCATCAACTGACATTATCAATCCAGATGATCAACCTAACTCATAACTTTATTTTCATCCTCACTAATTCTCTGTCTGATCATTTAAGTATAAATCCCCCTAACTTTAGTCAGGCTTAAGACAAAACCGCAATTTTTATACATCAACAGTACCCATGCCTTGCCCAAAAGCCCCTTAATAAGCCATATATCATAACTTACAAAGTCTTTAATTACTCAATTACAAAGTCCTTAATTATTACTCATTTATTCGTACCAATATAAATTAATAACTTGGTTTATTTATTTATTTATTTTTGGTGGATATACATATATCTATAACCATAATAAAAATGAGAATGTTTATGGGCTTTTACTATTGAATTACCAAAATAACCTTTAATTAATTATGAGATTACAAAAAGAAATATCTCCCATTTAGAAGCAAATATATATTCAATACCTTGTATGTTTAGTTATTCAAAAAAAAAAAAATACCTTGTATGTTTAGGTCTCCAAACTTTTTTCTTTTTGGATAAAAAAAAAGTCATTTATTAGTGATATATAATTTTGGCATCTTTAAATTATTATTTTCTAATTTTGATTCTTTTTATTTTCTAAACTTAATAGTTATATAAAGTAATTTATGCTTTTTTCTTACAACAATATATACATATAGTTTAAACTTTAACATATAAAATTAAATTATTTTTTTAGTTAGGTGAAATGTTGGTGGAGTTCAATATATATTTGAAAGCTCTTTCACTATATATGTTTTTTTCAAAAAATAAATAAATTAATTTATACATTTTTCTTGTATAATTTGTATATATAGTTTAAACTTCAATAATTAAAAATTAGTGATGAGTGTAGTGATATTTTAAAATTATTATTTTGTAATGTTGATTCTTTTTATTTTATAAAAACTAATGATTAAATAAACTAAATTATGCATTTTTCTTGCATAATTTGTACGTATAGTTTAAACTTTAATATGTAAAAATTAAATTAAACTATCCTTAGTTTTATTTTAATAATAACTTTTTCTATGAATATTTATTTGAAATTTTATATAGAATTTAGAATACTTTGCTTAATTTGGTATTTTTACATTCAAGTTTATTAATTTAATTCTACTATTTAACAATGTTAAGTATACTTTTTTTTATTTTTTTAGACTATATATAAGAAAATTAAATATATACTACTTCTTCATTGCTTTCAAAAAAAAAAACTCAAATATACTATTTTGTGGTAAGTATTTTTATTTTAAGAGATAACTCATTTTTTCCTTTCTATATATAATATAAAATTTAAAAGAGCAAAACATCAACACTTAATTAAATTTTGTATCATTAAATATTTAATCTTGTATTTTTTTTTTGAAGGAATTACTTTAATAATTCTTTAACTCAACAATTATATACCTTTAGCAAAAAAACATAATTACACATATATAAAGACAATATGGGCCCGTTTGGTACGCATGATTGGATTGGATTAGACAGGCTAATTTGTCCAATCCAGTGTTTGGGCATGTTAGAAGTCTGGATAACTAATCCAATTAACCTCATCTGTCTGGGATTATTTATCCCATCCAGCAGGGTGGGATAAATAATCCCATGCAGGTGAGATTTTTTTTATCGTTTTTTTAATTTAAATTTTATTAATATATTTTAAATTTAATAAGAATTTAAAGGAAATAATTATCACACATTTATTTATACATTTTTTTTATCAAAAACTTATTCATTAAAATTAGTGAAAATGTATAATTTTGAATTATTATACATAAGTTTTTAAAATTTAGAATATTATTAATTAAATAATAGTTACTTAAATTGATTCTAAGAAAAAAAAATATAACAATAAAATTATATATTATTTTTAAATTACTAAAAAATTTATATAAATATTTTAAAAATTTAATATTTATATTAAATTAGTGTTTAAGATAAACAATTTTATATTATTCAAGTATTTTTATTTTACTATTTTAATTATTTATTAAATAAAAATATGACGAAATATTTTATTATATATTTATGATATATTTTTAATTATATATGATATATTATTTTTTTTTTGCTACGAATTATTTATTTATATTTATTTATTATTATATATTTTAGTTTTACTTTATTATTATATAATTTTATTTAATTTAAGTTTTTTTTTTTTTCTAAAAGGAAATAAATAAAATAGTCCAGTCCATTCTTAAACCAAACACAGGATTACTTTTAGCATAATCCAATCTTGTCCAGTCCAGTCCAATCCTTTTCAGTCCAATCCAGTTCAATCCTGCGTACCAAACGGGCCCTATAGAGACTAGAGAATCTTAGTTATTAAATGTGTATGTAACTAAATGTAAAAATATGTCAAGTTAATTTTTTTCTAATATTTTTTTTTTTGTTTTTATAACAAGTAATATGTTTTTCTTTTAGGAAAGTCACACTCTTTGTTGCTTTTTTGAATTAGATAGCATTGTATTTTTAATTTTCATTATTTTGATTTAATAAAATATTCTATTAATAATATTAATAATATACTTTCCATCAAAATAATTAAGTGCGTAGCACGAGTGTCCTAACTAGTATATATATATACCTTAAAGCCTACTTAATTAATCAAACCAAATTGATGATGTCAATTACGTATATTTAATATTAATTATTGAGTTTAATTTATTTATATATGTAGAAAAACATTATGTGTTAATGAAACATTTTTAACAATTTTTTTAATATATATTTAAAACATGCCCATTAATTACAAAAATAATATTTATTTTCAAAAGAAAATATGAATAATATTATAGGCGAAGAGATTATTTATTAATTTACTAATATATACATTTGAGTTAAATAGTGTCCGTTATGATTGAACAAATTAATCATCACCAAAACAAAAATATTGATTGTGATGTGATGAGTGTTTAAGAACAATGGTGAAAAGTTGGCTTTGCATTGAGAGACTCATGCATGCGTGCCTCTATATTTTCACCTATTCTTATTCGTGATCACATGTCTTCACAACTCAAAAATATGCCTTATGAGTTATGATCTACCCCAGTAAAATCCCCCACGGTTTGATGCATCTTCATGCTCCCCACTACTACAAAATTAGTTTTTCCCAACGGTTTATAACTGTCTTTTATACTATTTCCCAACGGTTCCTAAAACCGTTGGCTATGTGGGTGTCATAAAAATACGGAACTTTAAAAGACAGTTTATAACTGTTGGGAAAAGTTATTTTAAATGACAGTTTACAACTGTTGGGAAAAATCTTTTTAAATGACTGTTTATAACTGTTGGCAAAAGTATTATGTAAATTAAAAAAAAAAATCATTTAAACTAATTTATTATATATAAATTATTATCTAATTACAATAATAATATAAATGAATTTTAACAAAAATAATAATATAAATAAAAATTAACAAAAATAATAATATAAATAAAAATTAATGAAATAAAAATCATGAAATATAAATTCAAATTATTATTTCACTGGACTAATATATTTTTTTATGAATCATCATTTAAATATATATTCCACAACTTGAAACTTTACAATTGTTCAACAGTACCTTAAAGGCCTGATAATAGATTTGTAACATTTGCAACATTTCCATTCACTCTCTATCTATTTGACTAACTTTATTGAAGCTAATTCCTGCAAGCCTCCCTTTCATATTTATCTTTGACACTTTGTATGATGAAAAATTGAATCAACAAAATTATTTGAATGATTCCAATGTTAGACATTTATATATATAAACTGAAATGTATATGTTTAAGTATTAAGTGCGGAATTAATCAAACATATATACACTATGAATAAGGATCGAAATACCTCCAGCCATTGAATCTTGAGCTTCAAACCCACATAAGCTTTGATCTGCAAAGGAAATTGACTACCATGGGTAATCGGGCTTCCTCGCTCTCTCAACTCTCTTTAGATGGAATTTGCTGTTATGAACAGAATGAGTGAGGAGCTCGGGGACCGAGACCCTATATTTATAGGTGAGATACTCCATCAGTATCTACGCCACATTAATTGTCAGAATATTTTGACAATTAATTCAGGAAATCAAATCAGGTAATGAATATAGAAATCTGACCATATATAGAATATTACATAATTGATTTTGTCCAGATTCAATGAATATAAAACATTCATTTAACAGAAAATCAATTATTTATTTATTTCCTTACATAGAAAATCATTTCCTTAATTAGAAAATAATTTCCATAAATAAAATATTCTAATATTCTCCCACTTGGTCAGCATTTAAACTAAAATATTCAAACCCAACGTTCCTCATTATATAATAAACATACGAATCATAGCGACATGTCCTCATTATGAATCGAGTATTATCTTCCATGTATTACAATACATTTACTATATAACAATGTACTTTATGTGGCAATGTACTTAAGCGAATAAACCCTAACCCTTATGTTTATTCAGGTCCTCTTACGATAATTTTCTCAGATGAAATTAAGGTGCACATAAATATGAGAAAATATCGAAATTAGAGTTTCATTAAATAATTTTTGGTTATACAAATAAAAAAAAAACTGCATATGGGTTAACTGAATCCCATATTTACTTTATGATCCTTAAATTTGTGTTGCGGCATGCCTTTAGTAAAGGATCTATGCGATCACCCAATTCAGTTTGCGTGATTAATGACCACTTATCACGCCTTTTTATGGCTAAATACTTAATGTCGATATGCTAGCTTCGACCAGTACTCTTAGAGTTATTAGCCATAAATATTGTAGCTGAATTTATCGCAAAATTTTCTTAATGGCCTAATGAAACTGTAATTCTGAACTCTAGGCCTACTATGAAACTCTATAATACATCATACGAGATGTATCCTCAAAACAATAAATGAATGTGACTTCTATAGTGGAAATAACAACTAAGATTCTCTACAATATAACTTACTGGTAATCTTAAGGACGTAATAAAATATTGATTTACGTGAATCAATACAACCAATGAAGTACATTAGAATCTAATTGGTTAACTATATTTCCAGATGGTCAATTCATCTTAACAAAATATGTATGAATATAATTTTTTTTTTTTTTAGTATCTTAAAGACACCTCATCACTTTGTATGAAGAATAAAGTGGTCTTAACTTTAGTTATTCTGATACTGCTTAACGATCCTGAAACAAATGTAATGCAAAGTCTTATTCAGACTCTTAGGCATACATTAGGCTTCTAAAATAGAAGCGAATGAATGTTCTTAATTTATTCTCACTCCAGATCATTTTTCAGATGCTGGTTCGAGTTGAATTTATCACACTTAAAGATAAAAGTTATATCAGATGAATAATACATAATTTTATTTAATCAGAGATGCTGTGGCTACTCTCTAATTAATTAAAATTATATATATTATTTATATTCCTTATCTCAAAATAATAATTTGAGATATGAATTATTTTAACTTATATAGAAAACTTTTATCATCATTTGCAAGTAACATATTGTCTACGTATAAAACAAATATTACTCCCACTAACCTTCTGGTATATAATTATTTCAATAATTCTCTTTTCAAACCTAAAGGAAAAGATGATATAATACCAATTTGTGAGATGTTTGTTTTAATCTACAGGTAGACACCTTAAGCTTGCATATGTTCACCACTATTAGAGGAAAAATTTATGGCAGTCTGTATACATTCTCCTCTAGTTCACTGTTTGGAATTGATTAATGAATTGAAACGAGCAACAAATGCCAAGGTCTATAATAGAATCATTTATAAAAACAAGTGAGAATGTAAATCTCATTTGTTATTGATTCTTAGTTCAAAATGAACTTCTTAGCAATGAATATTCTTTTATATCTTTATGTTTCTCAATGTTGCCTAATGAATATTATTGGTGAAAAAACTTATGCTTAATTAATGTTCTCCACCCCATTAGGCAACTTTACTAAAGATAAACTTTATTAATCGCTCTTTAAGATATTTATTTCTTCACTCATGGCATGTTGTACTACAACTTCAATTCTTTATCATTCTATAATTTAATTTGTGTCTCAAATTAATATTGTAGTTGAACTCTTATTGTACAAAATGTAATCACTAGAAAACATTGATCTTATTGTTCTAATAAGTCATCTTAAGGATGGACCAACAAACTCTTAAAAGAGCAAATGGTTCAATAACATGTTATTTTAGAAATTGTAAGCAATTACTAAATAACATAACTTATTAGAATTTTACCAATGACTTGTATATTATTAATGATTAGTTATGAATTCTCAATAACCATTAATCTTAAGGGATGTTGTGAATCATAATTAATCTAACACTTGAGGTGGAAGTTTGAGAAAATATGAATGATCTTTCTCGGAAACTAGGTTCCTAGATTGATCACTCCCACTGATCAAGTCAATTCTTAATTCCACAATTCTAGTGTTGTGAGATGGATAATAAAATATGTAACCCTTAAACCTTATAGCTTTTCAAATGAAATATGCTCATTTATGGTTTAGGGCCCAGATCTTTTCTTTGACAATTGTACTCTAACTATATATGGGTATTTATAAAATGTGTACATGTCATCAAGTCGGTTTTCAACCTTATCACAACTCAAAATATGTTTGAGAAACAACTTTGGTTAGAACACGATTCGATATGTACACCCCATTGAAGAGTATCAATAGACAAAGATTTAGGAAAGATTGGAGTTTGCTATGTAGGCTCCACCCCATGTCCAAAAAATGCTTAGTTTCTTAAATCTGTTACACACTATAATTTGGGTGTACCAAGCATATGTATCGGGCAATGAACCCATGCTTTTAAAGAAACTTTACAAATAGATTGGAAGTTTATCCATACTCACGAATTTTAATGTAGTATTCTCCATTTTATATTTGATCTCACTATCTTAATATGCAAAATGCACCATTTCTCTACTTAAGATTTAAATGTCTTTGAAACATATAAATCCATACTTTTGTAGAAAAATTATTTATGTGAGTAATCGTTAAAAAGAGATGCAAAATTTGAGTCCATGTCTTCAAAATTAATTGACTTGTATGATTTCTAATATGATAGAATTCTAGTATGCACCGATTTTGACTTGTTGGAATACATATTCTTAATGAAATTCACACAAGTTCTAAATAAAGTTAGTAAAATCAAGTGTAATGAAGATCCCCACCATTTACTAACATTTATTCTATTTATGGAGATATGTTCCATAATTTTTGGTGCTATAATGTAGAAGAATTCTTATTAATAACACATTTCTTATTGTCAGATTGAACTTGCATATCTTTATGAGTGACATCATTTGTAGTAAAGACCTCTAAATGTGTTTAAATCAAGTTTCAAAAGAATCTTGGAACATAAAGATCTTTGCCAATTTTAAAACAAAGCCACTACTATATTGCTTGTTCCTTAAACTTCTAAATGTGAGAAGTTATCTTGTCTGTGGATAAGATTTGCTCACAGTTACTGACTTTCTTAGGTTTATTTGTAAACCTTGCAAGAAATTATGAATGTGGAATAACAATTTAAAATAATCCACTATGTGTTAATAATCACATTAACTATATTAGAATGAATTCATACACAATAAATTAAAATTTATTGGTGATAATAAAGTGTGATTTATTTTTCTTAATTATACAGTAAAAACTGTATATGCTAGATGAAATTATCAGAATAAATTTTGAAAATTTCTACTGTTATGGAAGAAATTTTCTACTAGTATGGAAGAAATTTATGAATAGTGATGTAATAAAATTACATATATAGTTTTGAGGTTTAAATGAATCATGTTTTTACCAATGAATAAACATGCTTAAATATGAAATCTTATTAAACAAAAATTGCCTGTGGGCTAAATTTTTAATTTAATAAGATTAGATTTAGATGTAGATTATGATAGATTTACACAATTTATGAAAAACTTAAAGTTTAATATTTCTATCTTAATGAAAGGTATGAAACACTTAATTATTTATAAATGTTTCAAAATTTTATACTTTATGATAAAATTATTAAATTAAATCTACATAATTTCCTGTGGGATAAATTAAGAGAATTTAATTTAACATATTAATCATGTGAATATAATAAAATCCCTGTAGGGTAAGATTATTATGTTCACATAATTCATGTCCATTATGTGATCTTAATCCACTTAATATATATAATTTTATATAATTAAGGATGCTGTGGCTACTCCCTAATTATTTAAAATTATGTGGTTCACTAGACACCAAAGTATAACCTGAAGATTAAAATTTTACTAAATCCAAAATTGCTGTGGGCTAAATTTTAAATTTAATAAAATTAGATGAACTTTATGATAGATTTAATTAAACAATTAGTTTTGGAAAATGAAGGTTTATTATCTATCTTTAATTAAATTTGTGATAACACTATTAAATTAAATCCCCATAACTCCCTGTGGGGTAAATTAAGAGAATTTAATTTAACATATTATCCTAATTAATTATACAAATATAATAAAATCCCTGTGGGGTAAAATTATTATACCTATATAATTAATTACAAGTTATGTCCATTAAGGTGAATTTTAATTAATATATAATTTTATATTAATAAGGATGCTGTGGCTACTCCCTAATTATATAAAATTATATTTTCACTTTGACATTAGGTATTGGGCTCTACCTAAAAGTAATTTCGTTATTAACATAGTAGACAATCACTGAGATTAATGCTCCTAGTGTGGTCGTCCGAAGATCATTAAAAACCGTTCTAGATATGAGCATTTGTCCCAAATTCATGTTTTCTTATGTCAAACCACAAAATTACTTACATTTTATTCATATTTTATTCATTTTAGGAAGTTTTATGAATATTTTATGAAGTTTTATGAAACTTAATGTGCTATATAAAATATTCAACCTATCTTAATGTTTGAATATTTCTAAATATATCTAGCACTATAAAAGGAATTTATGTATAGCATTTAAATCATACAAATCTAAATTAATTGCATTAAACATAAATTTGCCAAATAAATACAAATTAATACAATTATTGTATGATAATAAATTAAATGCTTAATTTCATAATATATAATTAATTATGCATTTATGACCATATAATATCTTAAATATTTATACTAATAATTAATTTGTATAAATAAGGTAATTATACAAATTAGTACAATTAATTATATGGAATGAATTAAATGCAAAATTAAAGACTATACTTAATGGCAGATTTTTCAAATTTTATTAATTTAAACAATAAATTACATAAATTTGGTAATAAATAATTAAATGCACAATTATACAAATTGCACAATTATTACATGCCTAAATAAATCATGTAATTAATTACCATATTAAAACAAATTTCCATTTTCAGTTTATACTAAATAACATATTAATTCTAAATATATGTATTAAATTAAAAATGGAAATTAATGAATGTAATTTATTGACTAAATTAACAATAGGAGAATAATTTATATTTCCAAATAAATAAAAAATATATAAATAAAAAAAATCGAAATTTTTTTTCCCTTTTTTTTTTTTTTTTGAAAAATACACTGCCATAAACAACATGATAAAATTTCCTTAAACTTCCAAAAATCATGAAATCAATTCCAAATGAATCTAAATGCAAAAATTAAGACATTCATATAGATTTTATGCATCGAAAATACATAAAACAAAGACTTTAAAAATCACCAAAATTTTCTGAAAAATAATTTTGAGATTTCTTTGTTTTTTCAAAGTGGATTTTCATGCTTAGAACAATCTATATTAATATATGAATGTATTAATACATATACAATATATATATAAATATATATACATATATATACAGAAAAATAAAAATACTGTATGTATATATATAAAGATGAAATGTATATATATGTATATATTTGTATATAGCATTTAGATATATAAATAATATATATATACAACATATATACGTAATGAAATGAAGAAAAAAAAATATATATATATATATATGTATATGAATATATATATGAACTGAATGAATAAACAAGTATATATGTATGAAAATATATATGTATATATATAATTGGGATTGAATGAATATGAATATATAAATATATACACAAACGAAAATAAATATATATATCAACACTGAATTAAATATATATATATATAAACACTGTATATACGAGTATATATATATATATGAAACTCAAACTAAAATCAAGGCAGAGATAAAAACCGCTCTGATACCAACTGTTAGACATTTATATATATAAACTGAAATGTATATGTTTAAGTATTAAGTGCGGAATTAATCAAACATATATACACTATGAATAAGGATCGAAATACCTCCAGCCATTGAATCTTGAGCTTCAAACCCACATAAGCTTTGATCTGCAAAGGAAATTGACTACCATGGGTAATCGGGCTTCCTCGCTCTCTCAACTCTCTTTAGATGGAATTTGCTGTTATGAACAGAATGAGTGAGGAGCTCGGGGACCGAGACCCTATATTTATAGGTGAGATACTCCATCAGTATCTGCGCCACATTAATTGTCAGAATATTTTGACAATTAATTCAGGAAATCAAATCAGGTAATGAATATAGAAATCTGACCATATATAGAATATTACATAATTGATTTTGTCCAGATTCAATGAATATAAAACATTCATTTAACAGAAAATCAATTATTTATTTATTTCCTTACATAGAAAATCATTTCCTTAATTAGAAAATAATTTCCATAAATAAAATATTCTAATATCCAATACTTATCATTCCTAGTATACCAGATTCTATATATAAGAGCAGTAGTTACCAATATATACACCTGCTTCTTCACTTTCTAATCCTCTTCTTCGCTGAATCCATTTGATCAACTTGATAATTGCTTGAGCAGACGACACACTTTTCTTGAATCAAAACCAAGCACTTGGAGGGGACACACGGCAACACCTCCGAACATGCAACATATCTTCCTAATCTTGCTGCAGTACCACAACAACTACACTTCTGTACAATGAATGGAAAGGATTAGCAGCCATATCTTCCAAGTTGCACAGTAAATGAATCAAAATCTTCAATGCAGTAATGTACGTTTATTAAATTAATTCCAAATCAATCAATTATTTAAAACAATTAAGAGAGAAAATCTAAAATTAGTTACCTTGAAGGTGCACTAATATAATAAGCTATACTCCCAACAACACAGATATTCTCAGACTTAATCTATTTTCTCAAAAGATTTATAACAAAGTTTGCACTGTAACTAAACCCAACTTCTAATATAAACTTATGATGTTAAACGCAAATAACTAATCTAAATTATAAATATTATAAAAGAAAGATAGATATAGGCATACATATTGATATTAATTTCAACATCAATTTTTAAAACAAACAGATGAGACAAACACAATATAAAATAAAATTTACGCCATTATTGAACTGAACACATATATACAATCACATGAATATACAAAAATCTGAATTAAACAAAAGATTCAAATGTTACCGAAAATTTTCACAAATAAAGAAGAGGTTAGATTACCTCAAATCTGAAATGTTGTAGACAAATGGTTGAATAAGAAAAAGAATCATAGAGAAACCATGGATGTGACCTTGCAATTAGAAAAAGTAAAGAAATAACAAAGAGAAACCATGAGTATGAGTTTGAAACCTGCATTTTTGTCTCAAGCGAAAGGAGAAATAACAGAGCTCAGAGGGTGGGAAGAGCTGTTGAGCGTGGAAGGGAGAAGAGATTTGTATGAGTATGGTATAACATCTCTCTTATAATTATTTAAGAAATTTATTTGATTATGTGTCATACATTTATTTATTTTTCAAAGTCTAATAAACAAAGAAGAAACATAACAAATTGAACCATAGTACCTTCACTCACAGCTATTGACAAGATAAGAAACACATTATGAGTGTATGTTCTGAACTAAAATTCCATAGGAATATGTTCTAAACCCAAGTCTGGCGTGTAATTATACAGTAATGAACAATTATATATATATGTGTGCAAAGCATTCATGAAACCCATAAATAGAGAGAGGGATATCACCGAAATTGAAGCTCAACGACGAGGTGCCATTGAATCCGACAGGGAGAGAGAGAGAGAGAGAGAGAGAGAGAGAGAGAGAGAGAGAGAGGTACCGCGTCGCCTATTTGCTGCTGGTTTTTTTTCCGTTGTTGACATCGACAACGAAAAAGAGAAGGGAGGCCGCTGGTGGAGGAAGACACGCGGGAGAAGCGGAGAGACTTGTCAATCGTCTCTCAAGCTCGTGGTGAGGAGCTGCCGTCAGAATCTGAGAAGAAAGGAGATGAGATTTGTGAATCGTCTCCCAAGATCGTGAATCGTCGGACAAAATCGTTGTGGTGAGGTCTGAAACTTAGGGTTATTGTCGAGAGAGAGAGAGAGAGATGAGATTTTGGGTATTAGTCTGAATTTTCAGCTTGGTCCAATATTCGAACCACCTGTCCCAATAGTTTCAACCCAATTTTTTTTCTTTTTTTGAATAAATTATTAATTAGATATAAAATAAATCTTTTCCCAACAGTTGGGTATACTAACTATTCTCCACAGTTATAAACCGTTGGGAATACTTACTATTCGCAACAGTTAAAAACCGTCGGAATAAACTATTTTTTTTTTAAAAAAAAATCTATTTAGTATTGCCAACGGTTATTCAATGTTGGCAATAACTATCCCAACAGTTTTTTTGCTACAGTGCTAAACCGATGGGAAAAACTTACACTTACCTTTTCCAACGGTTCCCATAATTAACCCTCTTCTAAACCGTTGGGAATAGCCTATTTTGTAGTAGTGCCCACACACATGTACCTAATTTTATTAGGTATGTATATATATATTTCTAAAAACGACAATATCTTCTAGAAACTTCTCTATATTAATTTTGTGAATGAATGTTTCCACTATAAAGTTTCTAAGATAAGCTAGATATTGAGATGTTTGTTATGGATGCATAGCTGGATAACCAAAAAATAACAAGAGTATTTGAAAATTGACATGTGGGATTGATATTGTCTTTCCATACGTAATAACTTTTAGTGGAATTGTGTCGATGGCATGCATTGTTAATTCAGTCTTCCCCGACAAAAATGTTCAAATCATCATCTTTCGCTTCGCACTATATATGTTTATCCATATATAATAGTATGGTGTTTAGTTAAGTGTTGCTTGTGACTCGTAATAAAGTAGGGTAGTGGTCGTGAATAATATGCAACAATACATATCTCTATCTATATATAGAGAAGCCCATTAATTAGTTTCATGATCAACATTATTGCTTCTTTTGATATGCTGCATTACATCAACATTTCTTCATGAATATTCACTAGTGTAATATCTAGTGAACACGTACGACGTATACGTGTTATATATAACCGCGCTGGCCGTTGAAAAGTAACACAATTTTTTGTTTGAATCCAAACATGTTAATATACTAAATATAGATTTTTAACATTATTTATCATGTAAATCATAAGTCCATATCTCACTTCTTAAGCAGGAATACAATATAATTTTGTGGTGGCTACGAGATTTGCAAAACGTCACTAGTCTTATTCTTCTCGTAGTGAATTAGTAATAATTGGATGTTTGTTGTATGGTTATTTATTATTTTTTTTTTTAAAAAAAAACAATGAATATATCATTGAATAAAATCATAATGTATTTGACAACTTAATGAACCAATAAATTAAATATCTCAAAGACAATAAGAAAAATTATATAACTAAATAAATTGTTCATTTATATGAAAAGCATACACTCTTAATCTATGTGAAGTCATATTAACCGTCTAGCACACATGAATTAGACATATCCTTAGAATTTTGGACAACAAACTTGCTAAATCATTTCGTTTACTATACAGTAATCCGAATCGGAATAAATTAATGGAGAAATATAATGGAATAAATGAAAAATAATCGGAATCAATATTTGTAATATGTTGTTTACTAAATTTTTTTAGAAATGGAATAGTTATGATTTATCTTGTTTACTTTATTAGGAAACGTAATCGGAATGCTTAAATTGACTAAATTGTCCTTTTGAGTTAAACTATATTATATGGTAGTTATTTTGCAAGACATATTTTAAAGGACAAAATTGTCATTATATATTTAATATTAAATAATAAAATAAAAATAATAAAAATCCATTACCCTTAATGACATTCCTTACAAAATTGGTGGGAGAAGTTCTCCCTTTCTTTTCTCCCTTATTTAATCAACTTCTCCATTTCCTAATTTTAATAATGCAAGTAAACAAATGTAAGGGAATGATTACCTTACTATTGATTCCCATTACCTATTAGTAAACATAATGTTAGAGATTTTATAGAAGATAATTAAGATATATTAATATTACAAATCTATTGTAAAATAATATAAAGACTAAAATAAAAAATTGATTATATGTATATGTTACAACGCATATATACATTATTATATATTGCAAATATATAAGTAGAAAAAGAAGAATACAACACATATAATATAATACATATATATATATGGGCATGCTCTTAATGGGTATTACCCATGAATGGATATTTTATTATTAGCCATTGGATCAAATCTAATGGTTGATATTTATAGCTATTAATTAAAATTTTAAATTAAATATTTTTTATTTTAACCTATTACCTAATGACATGGAAGTCATTTTTTATATCTATTCTTTCTATTTTTGTGCTCATTCCATATATACATTAATACATTAATACTTTACAATTTAATTATGGTAATTTAAAAACTTAATTACACCTTTAAACTTCACTACAACAAATATTTCCATTCTAAAATATATTTTTTTTTTTTGAAAAGGCATAACATATATTATAAAATACATAATAATTTATCAATATAAAAAAATATTAATTATAATTAATTATTTAGCCTATATTGTAATAACATATTTTTCTTATAATTTTTTAGTTTAAATTTTAGAAATTTAAGTTTCTATAATAATATTATAATTAATTTTGTTTTATAAGATAGGAAAACAATTTTTTTTTCTTACTTATTTTTATAATTAAGTAATTCTTGTATTAAATGAAAATTTTAAGAGTTTGTAATTTTTGGAGTGGTTAGTCTTACATCATTATTTGTTAATCTATATTAATTATTGCATTAGGTAAACTATAAAAAAGAGAATTTATCTATATATTAAAAAGTACAAAAGAGAGGAATAAAATAAAGTGGTAGTGCTATAAAATTTGGATCATCGTACATTGGATATTTGTAATAGCAACACATGTCTTTTACTTTTTTATTTAACTTTTCTTATTTGGTTTCATAGAGTTTGACATTAGTAGCTAACTTTTTTCTCTCTCATAAAATATGATGTTTGCTGACTCAATTTTTAGCCAACAACGAAATCACAAATACAATATCACTACAAAAAAGACCATCTTTAGTGACAACTTTTTAGTCACAATAAAAAAAAATTGTAACTAAATGTGACTTTTAGTCGCAACAAAAAAGTTACTTGTGACTAAACATAGTATTTAATTATAAGTTGTCACTAATTTAGTTTTAGTCACAACAAGTATTGTGACTAAAAATACATTTAGTCACAACAAATTGTTATTTTTGTTACTAATACTTTTAGCCATGAACTTTTTAGTCACAACGTAGAAATGACAATTTATAATTAGTTACAACTTTTTTACTTTTAGTCACAAGTTTTGTTGTGACTAAAAGTATGATTTTTTGTTGTAATAATAATTTTATAATTTTATAATTTGTGATTAAATATTTTTATTTTTTATTAAGTAACATAAGTTAATTTCTAAAAATAATTTCTCAAAATCATCATTCTCTATAATTAAAAAGGAAATATACTTTTTTTTATAAAAAATAAAAAAAAAACTTGTTGGTAACCTACTCTAGCAAGTCACTAAATTGCCACCTCATCAATTTTTTTGATACCCATTAATGGGTATTACCCATTAAGAAATCATCCATATTATATATAACAAAAGAAGAATATATATATATATAAATACTCACTTACAATCTTGAGGGTAGATTAGTGGGAATTACCATATGACTTGAACAAGGTATATTATATATATACCTTTGTCCAAAAACTTATTTCCCCTATCTCTAAGCACTTAGTAAACTCTCTAGGAAATAATTTTAGGAATTATCAAGCCTTTTAGGGTTTCTTGCAAATTACTTTTTTGATAGAAAACTTCTCATCTCAATATGAGCACTTAGACCTCTTTATATAGTGTTTAAGATATCACCATTTGAAATTTAAATTCACAACTCATAGATTCCTTAGGATTTAATGCTCATATAGCTGAAATAAATTGCCTAACAGCTATTTCTGCTTTGAATAATAGACAATTTTTTTTTCTCAATAATCTTGGTGTTATATTATTTATAATAATATAATATATAAGATTAAATATGTGTAATAAGCTAATTAATAATATGTAACATATGATAATATTAATTGTTATTATTTTATAATATTTAGGGGAGTTACTTGTTACTATGAGTAACCTCCACAATTTTCACCAATTAATATTAAGTGTGTAAAAAGTTGTTACACATCTTAATTTAAAATTCTTAATGCTATATGAGTTATAGTGTATGCATGAATTACATTTGAGTCTATAACATCTAAATGCCAACTACACACTCTTCTTAACCACCACCAGAAAGAAACCTTTAAGAAGAAAAGAGAAAAAAAACACACTAACATTTGTAGTTACCATAATATAAAGTATAAGGATAACTGATAAACAAAACTACATAAATAATTAAATGAAATTAAGCTATAAAACTAAAAATTACTAATTACTACTAATAGACAAGTGGAATAAGTTATTAAGAACATAAAATAAAAATGAAAAAAATACGGAAGGGCAAACTCCCTTCAGTTTATAATAACTGATCATAAAACTACCAAAAAAAAAAATAAAGTTTTAAGAATGTAATTTTTTCATGTTGAGGAAATTATTTGTAATTAATCACAATATTTTTTCTCTTTATATTTAAAAATAAGATACTTATCAAATACCAAAAATAAGTAATATTAAATATTAACTAAAGCACCACAAGCAATATAAAGTACACAAATCAAGCATAAAAGTGGCACACTAAAATTTTAGGTAGAAACTCAATACGAGAAAAAATCACGGCACCGTAGTTTGCTCAAATCATCAACTATCACTAAAGTTTAATGATGGGATTACAAAGTTCTTCTTTAATAAAACTAGAGGCTCACAACAACATCAAGATTAAACAATCTTGGATCACCAATAAAATCATCATCATCATTATCTCAAAAGATGGATACACAAAGAAAAAATTTGGGTCTCACCAAGTGGGATATTATAAGAGCACCTTAGAGAGAACAATTGCCAAATAGGAATTGAGAGATTGGTAGAACACCTTATAAGGATTCACCACCCAAAATTTGAATTAAAATAAATGAGAATCAACCATTTGATCTCTATTAAAAAGCTAATAGCTCTTTGTTGTGAGGAGAGAAGGGACAGGAAAAGATTGAGAAGATTTAGAATATTTTAAAAAGCTAAGAAAAAGATTTACGACTTTTATGTTTTATTTTAAACCCAATTCTTAATTTAAAGATACCTAAGACTACTAACAAGTCACGCCTTATAACTTGAGTCATTATTTATTTTCTGTTTCTACTAATTGCCAAAGATACTCAAAATGATATAAATTTATGACTAGGGGTGGGTATCATCCAATCCAATCCAATTGAACCGAACCGATCCAATCCAATCCAATTACAAAAAGTTAGATATCTAATTACAATTGGATTGAATTGGATGCTAAAAGTTAGATTCTAATTGGATTGGATCGGTTATTGGATGTCAATCTCAAAATCCAATTAAAAACCGATCTAATCCAATTACATTTATATATATTAAAAAATTATTTATATAATAAAAAATATTGAAAAATATAATAAATATTTATTAAATTTTTTTGTATGTTGAATTAATAACACTTGATTGTTTAGTATATTTATTTTCATGATATTTTGTTTTATTTTATTACTTAGAAATGTTATTGTTTTAATTATTTAAAACTTCTAGCTGTAATACACTTGTAAGAATAGTATATTTATGAAATATTAAACTTAAATAAAAAGTAATACTTAGTTTTTTACGTATTTTTCTTTATATTTTTAAGCTAATATTAAAATTTAGGTATGTAATTGGATATCCAATTAAAAAATCGATCTAATCTAATTAGTAATTAAATTGGATTGGATGATGATTTTCCAAATCCAATTACTAATTGGATTGAATCGGATGAGGAAAAAAAGATTGGATTAGATCGGATATCCACCTCTATTTATGACTAACCTCTAGTATCATTGTCAAATGGTGTTTTTATGATTAGAGACTACTCTACTAGTAACTTTAATATTTTTATTTGCGTCTAGTATAATAGTATTTTATAATTAATTAATAGTTTAATAATTTAAAAATTTTAGGTTGGAATTTATGCTTTCCCTTTTTCACATTCCTCCCACACCACTAAACTAACTGGCTTATATAAATTAATAACTAATTTTCATAATATGAATCTAATGTGTCATATTTATTTAATACTAATGGAATGGGCACTTAAAGAATATTTCAAAATTCAGATATGTCCAAATACTAATAGTCATTATTATTTACCATCATGAAGGATATATAAAGTTAAAACTTATATTAGAATGAAAGAATCTGGTGTCAAAAATATATTTTGATATTAAACAAACAAATATTAATAAACGAGTGACATTAATTCATATAATTATATAAAATTGTCCAAATTCAATTCTTCCATTCCAAGTCCAGATATCCAACTACCAAAAAAATAAAAATCCAGGTCAGATTTCTAAAATTTTATAATTTGCTTATCTCATTCACACGGTTTCCGAAAAGAGGAATTTCCCTTATTAAACATTGAATTTTTATGGAAGTTTTCAATTATTAATTCGGTGTACAACCAAAAACAGCATTTGGACTGATTCACTCTTTCTTAGATTCAAAATTTCCTTGACAATCTAGTTTTTGTTGTATACGAAGACTAATAGGCAACCTCTGTTGTCACGTGAAGACTATTACGCTTCTTCACTACACAAAACCATACATTAAGTAAACGAAGAAGAAGACCATGGTCGGTTCAATATCAAGAAATCAAAACTAAATTTTTATTATCAAAAGGTATTACACACGCCATATATATAGATACATATATAAAGCTGGTATAAGAGAAAATAACACAAAATTTCACACATTAGCGATAATTATAAAATTAAACCGCCTTAAACGAGGTCAAATTTCTGAAATGTTGCCATGGTTTTTCCCAAACGATGGCTTCGTACTTTTTCGCAGGTCCATTCTTGACCGCAAGAACAAGCTTGTAATTGGTGCCAGCGACGACCTGAGACTCGCCTTTGACCACGCTGCTCAATTTCAGATCTGACTTCGATTGCTTGTTGTACTCCGACACAGCGTACTCTGCAATCTCTTTCACGTGAGGGTCTTTAAGGTCCTCTATAGGGCTCCAGGCGCCGGTGAGGGCACCGGTGGTATGCCTTCCGGTTGAGACCACGAGAGGGACGAGGAGACCCAAGAGGAAGAAGATAGTGTAAGAACGCATGGTGATTTTTTAGGGTAAGAAAAAATGAATGAAATGAAAGAATTGGGGGATTGTTGTTGTTTGTTTTGTTTTGTGAGTGTGTGTTTGAGGTTTTTGAAGGGTAATGGGATAGAAGTGGGTATTTATAGCGGGTGGTGGGACGTGGGTAACGGGTTGTGGAAGAAAAGAGGATAGGATAGGACAGATCACTGGGGTAGGTCTTGTAATTATTTTACCCTTGAAATTTTTGGATATTACATTTGAACCTAGAATCCACGAATAGTCTAGTAGATAAATTCGGTGACTTCCTTTTAAGTAAAATTGTTAAAAAACAACAAAAGGAAAGTGTTTGTGGTTTACCCTTTTACCCATGGTATTTGTAGTTGAGAGGTGTAGCAGTAGAAGTGTACCGTGTACGTGACTACGTGTTTTAATGTGGAGTGGAGCCCAGTTTTCTTGGTCTGGTGGACTTGTAAACGTGTACCTTTTGTCACACGATATGTAACTATGGGCTGTGGGCCTAGATGGGCTACTGGAGCACTTGGTTTACATGATATCTACTTATTCATGAGAACTTTTTAAAAATATGTATCTTAATATTTAATATATATTGGCTCTGGGATTCTTAGATTTTTTCTTTTTTGTTCAATGATATATTCATTGTTTTAAAAAAATATATTTAATATATATATATAAATTATTCTTATTTTTTTTTACAATGAACTTTCATTGAAAATACTCAAAAGTTTATACATAGAGAAAAGATGAAAAATCATCTATCCAAACTAGTTTATCATACACCCTGAGTGCACGAACTGCTAATTCATGTGTACAATAAACATGAATCAGAGATGCCTCAGGAAAACTGGATAGCAAACTAGCAAAAAAAATCTAGGAAAGATCCTACTTTAAAACAAAGAAGAAGGATCTCCCAGAAAATAATCAACTAGACTCAAAAATTTATTAGGTAGCCCAATGTAAGAGATCAATCCAGTGCAACCACTAAAACTACATAAATTTAGCTTCTGCTAATCTGTGAATCTCCCTACAAAACCAAAGAAAAAAAAAATAATAATTATAACATAATAATAATAATAATAATAATGTAATAGATAAAATAAAAAAAGATAGAAACTTATCTCCAACTTGAAAACTTGAAGAGAGATCTTGTTCAAACTCGTTAAATTTTTATCAACTCCAAAAGATAAAATTTTACATAAAAAACTAACATAACATAATAATATCACCGTACAAAATAACACAGAAAAAATAAAAAATACTAGCAATGTTAAAAAAATAAAATAACTTATTAAAAAAAAAATTAGATAAAACTTTACGACATAAATGAAAAATTGTAAAAGTGTAATAAGAAAACGAAAACTAAAAAAAAATCTAATAACTAAAAAAAATAACAATATTTTAAAATAATAAATTATTCTTATCTTATATACACGAAAATATATAAAATATTTTAGCAATATACTTGTTTTGTAAAAATAAATTTTTGAAAATTCATATTTTTTACAAATTAAAATATTAATTTTCTCAAAACTATACAGAATTTTGTAAATGGGTAAAAATCATAGAAACATATCAAATACAAATTTAAGTAACAAAAAGATATCATGATTTTCATTTTATTTTATGACTGATGCGTGTTCATTGTTTTCTCTGAACTTTCTAATATGATATGTGCCTTCATTATTTAAGTTCGTATTTCATTAGTAGTGGTAATATTATGATTATTTAATCATTAATAACTTATAACAATAATATTGTATGATTAATTTTTTTATAAAATATACAAGATTTAGATTTTAGTCAAACTACTTTTACTGTGAGATATTCTCTTTTATTATTATTATTTCCTCAAAAATATTCTCCATTAAATATACTTTTATAAAAATTAATATTAGATATATTAATTTGGGATAGTTTCACAAATACACAAAAATAACAAAAAAATTACAAAAATACGGTTTCGCGAATTTTAAACATCTTTACGGTTTTTTTTTATTTACAGAAAATACGGTCTTTTATGTTGTTATCTTGTTAATTTGTTGTTGATTTTTTGTTATATGTATGTTATTTTTTGTTATTATTTTGATGTTATTTTCATGTTACTTTTATGTAGTTTTATTGTTATTTTCATGTTATTTCTATGAAAAATCGTAAAAATGTAAAAAAAAAAAAATTCCTTACACATAAAAATGTAATTTTTTTACAATGTTATGTAGTAAGAGTAATAAATTTTATTTATTTTTTTAATATTAAATTTATAATAACAATTTTATCCTTTAAAATATGTCTTACAAAATAGCTGTCATATACTATAGTTCAACTCAAAAAAATAATTTACTTAATTTAAGCATTTCAATTACGTTTTTTGATTAAGTAAAAAAGATAAATCACTATTATTCTATTTCTAAGCAGTTTTAGTAAATAACATATTACAAATATTGATTCAGATTATTTTTATTTATTTTGTTATATTTTCTATTATTTTATTCTAATTCTGAATACTGTGTAGTAAATGTGCTATTAGTACAAATCAGATGCACTATAAATAAAATAGTGCAGGTAAAACACATTCCTAATATTGTATTTATTAGTATTCAAGACAAAGATATTTTTTCCAAAAAACAAAAGAAATAATAAAATAAAATTCTTATGGATTTTATTCTTTTCGGGAAGGAGATGTTTAGTGGATTTTTTTCTTTTTGGAGAGGGAATGTTTGAATAATGGATTTTTAACATTTGATTATTATCTACCATATTAAATTTTGCAAGGGAATATTTAATGAATTTTATTCTTTTCTTGCAATGTTTAGTGATTTTTTTTTTTTTTTATATTAGCTAGCAAATACCATAATTTTATTGAAATAATAATAATAATAATAATAATAATTAAAACATACCATATTAGTTAAAGGTATAAATTATATAACATCTTTAAATGTTTAAATGTGATCATATATATATATATATAAATTTTTGGGTAAATACTATTTTAGATTCTGTATTTTGTAAAAGTTATAAATTGGACCTTCTATTTTGTTAAATGACAAAATGGATCTTGTATTTTCTAAAATTATATAAATAGGACTCCGAGCGGATTTTTTGTCAAAATAAAATTTAATAATAATCGGACTAGAAATATTATGATAAAATTGGTTACATTTTCTGTATTTATTCGTATTAGAAATTGTCTTAAAATTAGTTATTTTAAAAAAATAAAATTGTTAAAAATTGAGCTCAGAGTCTTATTTTACTATTTTACAAAATAACATCTATTTTATCATTTAATAAAATAGAGAGTCTAACTAATAATTTTTACAAAATATAAAGTTCAAAATAGTATTTACCCTATATTTTTTGGAATGATTTTTTTTTTTTTGGCAAGGTGGAAGGACGTCTATATACGTCCATATATTTATATAATTTTGCTTGGAATATATATACACAATATTTTTCAAAATTATTGGCACAATATTTTTCAAAATTATTGGTTTTCATATATTAATTAGTGAGTCACTTTCTATTTCAGATTTCGTCCTTCCTTAATTGTTTTTTGAAAAAGTGTTGAAAAATAGCTTTTATATAGCTAAAAAAGATAAAATCCTAATTTTTTCGCAATTAAAAGAAGCGGGTCATGGCTCTTGTAGCTCGATTTTTGGTAGTGAGCTTCCTAGTGCAACGAGTGATAATATTTTGGCCATAATTCTTTTAATATTTTTAAGAATTAGACGATTCTAAATATTTTGAAAATCTGAAAGAGAGATCTAAAACTTTTATTCACAAAATTTTTCCTGAAAGTGAAAGCATATCATAGTAAAAAATTCACTTGAAGCCTCAGGCTTGATTTTCGACCACAAACAAATCGTGTTGAGCATCCAAAACTTATAATTTTTCACCACTTATATCTTGGAACTCCAAATTCATGATAATTCATCATATTCATCTCATTTAACATTTTTTTTTTTTCATTTTCAATTTATATTATGAATTTTACCATTTAAACCTAAAATAAATTAAAACACAAGTGTAATTCCGTACAAAATAAATATAAACAATTAAAACACACCTCTAAAATATTTTATAAATTGCACCTAAAACTAGCCTATCCTACATATATACATTTACTTTGAATTAAGAGAAAAAATTCGTGAGGGGGATTATAGTAATCCTAGTTACTAGCACTGAATCATAAGAGTGGATTATGAACTTAATTCTTTTTAAAGAGTTTAACAATATAAATAAAAGAGTAAATATAAAAAAGAAAATAGAGTAAATATTACCATATCTTTATTTACTTTGATTATAATAATTATTATTATTTTCAATTAAATACAGATACATCTCTGAAATAGAAATGAGACAAAAGCAAGCTGAAATAGTACACTCCACAAAACATGAAAAGAAGGAAAATAGCACACTTGAACAATATTTTATTTGAAACACACCAACGTACTAATTAATATCTCATCACACAAATCTCCGAGTCTGTCTAGCATAAATAGTACTAATAGTAATAATAAAATCATTCATATATAACACAATAATGTAGAATTTTGAATACTACATGCATGCACACACAAATATGTAACAATCAAATATCACCTTTCAAGATTCCCACAAGTTTCCTTAATTACTTTTTGGACCAGAATCTGGGGCTCTTAACAGAGCATGGGAAATTTTTTAACTTGTAACAATGGCTAATCTCCTCCAGGTGGCGTAACAAAGGCATATTATTTTGTAACTCATTCCACTCCATATCTATCCGAGTCAAGAACTTCAAACACAGACCTTCAATGTTCCATGGCAAATCACAATTCTTATCTTCAGTCTCAAGACTCAAGTTATGGATATCACTGTTCTCAACGCAAAGATACTGCAATTCAGAGAGCGTTCCCGGATTAACCCAGATGGGAAGACTTTCTCTGTGATAGTTCCTAAGATACAATTCTTGCAAGCTTGGAGGAGGTGCTAGCCTATCAATCATCCCTAAGATTTCCTTGTTGTTTCTCCTGCAATTTTCAGCATCAATGGATAAAATCTTGAGTTCCTTTAGCTCACACAGGATGTTCATTTCACTTTCTAAGATTTCTGTTTCATCACTTATGCTCATCCTCAAAACTCTTAGTTGGGATAGTCCCCTGAGCTCTTGAAATTGACAGCAGTTCTTTTTAGACTGATTAGTAACCTTGAATCCAGTGAGTTCTTGAAGGTAACAAAGCTTGTCGAATCCCCGAGGTAGGAACTCAAGAGGGCAAAACACAATCAACTTCCTCAAAGTAATGATTGACTGGTTTAATCTTTTCAGCTTACTACAACCAGATAAAACTAACAATTGAAGGTTTCGAAGCTTTCGAATTGAAGGTGGAACAGTTTCTAAGCTTTGAACTCCTGTTAGATTCAGAGAAGCTAGACGTTTTAGAGAACTGATCCATTTAAAGAGATCATCCACATCGATCTCTTCAAGTCAGACGTTAGAGAAATCCAATACCCTTAGGGACCGAAGTACCCCAAAGTTCTTGAAGTCAGCACTACAGCAACTTGAATTGAATACTAACATAGTCCTGAGCTGTGGTGAAAAACACCCTCAATACTTGGCCAAATCAGTGCCAATTAACAACAAGAACAACAACAACAAGCAAACAAGATTAATACAAATAAGAAAACTAAAACCAGAAATGAATGAAAATTAAGTAAGACTTAGCATTGAATCAATTGAACTTTATTCAAATGTCTAGCACCTTTACAATCCGATTCATGTACTCAATTTGAGTCTAAGTGTAAGACACATTACATATCAAACCTCACATGGTAGAAGTCATCTCATAGGATGAGCAATTCTACTTTTACAACCCTCCTAAACACTCACAAGATTGGTACAAAAATTAGAGAGAAAGAGAGAGAGAATTCTAGATGAGAGGCTCAGATTGGACCTTCCTTGAATGAGGTCTTGGTGCTTCCTTTTATAGGCATTGGTTGAATCAAGTAGGTAGAGCTTAGGTGTCAAGCTAGATAACTAACTTAACTAACCAATGTCAATAGTTGAATAGAATGATGATTTGGCATTAGCTCATTGGGACAAAACCTACAACAAACCCACCTGGTTTGTTCCAAAGAGCTAATGTCAGAAGAGAAGCTTAAGAGCTTCTGATATTGAGCAGATTCAAGCAATGAAGAAATTTGTTTCTTGTAACACTCTTGGTGAAGATATCAGCAGGGTTGTCATGTGTGCTGATCTTCTTAACTTGAACCTGTTTAGATGACACAATGTCTCTAATGAAATGTAGTTTGATATCAATGTGCTTTGACCTCTCATGAAACATAGGATTTTTCATGAGATGCAAGGCACTTTGATTGTCACAATATACTGTAATGTCCTCAGATTTGAAGTCTAGTTCTTCAGTTAAGCCCTTTAGCCATATAGCTTCTTTAATGGCTTCTGTTGCTGCCATATATTCAGCTTCTGTTGAAGACAGAGCAACAACTTTCTGTAGATTAGACTTCCAACTGATGCAGCCTCCTAGAGCAGTGAATACAAAACCAGTCAAGCTCCTTCTTGTGTCTAGATTGGCTGCAAAATCTGAGTCAACATAGCCAGTTATTTCTTCTTGAAACTGGCTATCCTTGCTGAATACAATTCCTGTATTCAGGGTCCCTTGCAGGTATCTCATGGTCCATTTAAGTGCTTCCCAATGTTCTGAACCAGGATCAGAGATATACCTGCTTACCATGCTCATTGCATGAGCTAAATCTGGTCTTGAACACACCATAGAGTACATTAGACTTCCCACACAGCTAGCATAAGGGATCTTGTTCATTTTCTCTCTTTCAGCATCTGTTTTGGGTGATTGTGCAGCAGACAGTTTGAAATGCTGTGCAATAGGGGTAGCAACTGGTTTGCTCTTAGACATGCCAAATTTGGAGAGTACCTTCTGAAGATAAGAGGCTTGAGACAAAACAATAACTCCTATTGAAGGTCTCTTAATGTCTATGCCTAGAATCCTCTTAGCCTTTCCTAGGTCTTTCATTTCAAACTCCTCACTGAGTTTGCCTTTAAGCTTATTTGATTTCTGGTTTAGACTTACTGAAAATCAGTATGTCATCTACATAGAGCAATAGGTAAGTTTGATTATTGAAATATACACAAGAGTCATACTTACTTTTGGTATATCCAATGCTTTGCATGTAGTTGTCAAACCTCAAATTCCACTGTCTTGGTGCTTGTTTGAGGCCATATAGGGACTTCTTGAGTAGGCAAACATCATTAGGATTACCATTTTCAAACCCCTCAGGTTGTTGCATATAGATTTCTTCCTCTAATTCTCCATGCAAGAAAGCTGTCCTCACATCCATTTGCTCAATTTCTAGATCCAAACTAGCTGCCTTTGCCATCATAGCTCTTATTGAAGCTTGTTTGACAACTGGGGAAAAAATCTCTGTGTAGTCTACACCCTCCTTTTGTGTAAATCCTTTTGCTACTAATCTTGCCTTGAACCTTGGAGGTTCATTTTCAGATCCTTCTTTATGCTTGAATAACCATTTGCACCCAACTGGTTTGTACCCTTCTGGTTTTCTCACAACTATCCATGTTTTGTTCTTTCTAAGAGAATGCATCTCTTCATTAACTGCTTGCAGCCAAGCTGCAGCATCCTTACTCTTCATAGCTTCCAAGAAGCTCAATGGTTCTGAACTATCTATCTCTTCAGCAACCATAAGTGCAAAAGCAATGAACTCAGCATATCCAAATCTGTCAGGGGCTTTGATTTGTCTTCTCTCTCTGTCCCTTGCTAGTAGATACTCACTTAGATCATGCTGGTTTCCACTTTCATCACTTTCAACAGTCTCAATTTCTCTTTGACTAGCAGGTGCTGGTGTAGATTGAGGCTCCACCTCAATTTGTACATTCTCATCTGGTGTAGTTTCATTGTTCTTAGAATTGTTTACAGCTTTGAGAGCCATTTCTTCTTCCTTGAACACTACATCCCTACTAATCATACACTTCTTATACCCAGGTTCTAGGCACCATAGCCTATAACCTTTAACTCCTTCAGGGTAACCCACAAATATGCATCTCAATGCTCTTGGTTGGAGTTTGTCTTGCTTAACATGCATAAAAGCAGTACAACCATAAACTCTTAAATGTTCTAGGTTAGGAGCTTTACCTGTCCACATCTCTTGAGGAGTTTTAAAGTTGTTGGGCATTGAGGGTGATCTGTTGATTAAGTAACATGCTGTTTTGATGGCTTCTCCCCAAAATGACCTGTCCATTCCAGCACTCAGCAGCATGCATCTTACTCTCTCAAGGAGAGTTCTGTTCATTCTCTCAGCAACTCCATTTTGCTGAGGTGTTTTGATCACTGTTTTATGCCTCTGAATTCCCAACCTGCTACACAATTCATTAAACTCATTAGAACAGAACTCAAGGCCATTATCAGTCCTGAATACCTTAATTTTGTTCCCTGATTGATTTTCCAGCAGCCTTTTCCAAGTGTCAAATGTAGGCAGTGCTTCATCCTTGCTTTTCAGTAAATGAATCCACACTTTTCTACTGAAATCATCAACCATGCTTATGAAATAGCGAGCTCCTCCTTTAGTTTGAATTCTAGAGGGTCCCCAAAGGTCTGAGTGCACATAACCAAGTTTTTCAGTGGTGTTGTGTTCAGCCTTAGGAAACTTCAGCCTGCATGATTTCCCTAATACACATTCATCACAAAACTCGAGTCCCTCTGTCAATTTCTTCTTGAACAGACCTTGCTTATTCAACTCCTCAAGTCCTCTTTGACTAACATGTCCTAATCTGAGATGCCAAAGCTTGACATGACTCAGTTTTTCTGAATTTACAGCAGGTGTAGCACTCCCTGTTGTAGTGTTAATGTCCAGAAAGTATAGACCATTCTTAAGTGTTCCTTTGAACACAGTTTCTGACCCTTGGTCAATTTTCATTGCTCCATTCTCAATCTTGACAATAAAACCTAGTCTATCAAACATTCCAATAGAAAGAAGGTTTCTTTTAAGGTCTGGCACATACCTCACATGCTGCAAACTTTTCATGATTCCGTCATGATTCTTTAACTGAATTGTGCCAATACCTTGTATTTCACAAGCCTTGTTGTTTCCTAAGAGAACTGTACCCCTATGATTCTCCAATGTTGAATCAAACAGTTCTTTATTTGGTGTCATGTGAAATGAGCACCCTGAATCTAAGATCCATTCACCATCTGATCTTGAGCTAGACACAACAAGTGCATCTGATGACACATAGCCATCTGCAACATCAGCAACACCATGTTTCTTGAACTTGTGCTGGTTCTCTCTCTTTAACTTAGCCTTCAAGGCCAAGCAATCATCTCTAAAGTGCCCTTCTTTCTTGCAGTAGTAACATTTCTTCCCTGCTGCAATATTGGAATTGGAGTTCTCTGAGTTGTTCTTTGAACTGAACCTGGACTGGTTTCCTCTGAAACCACTTGTGCCATGCCTTCCTTTGAACTCTCTTCTTGGAACTTTACCAGTAACAATGAGCAAGCCATCTCCATTGTTATTCCCTTTCTCATCACCTTTCTTCTGAATTTCCTTAGAGTTCAGGGCTGCCTTTACCTCAGTCATTGTCAATGTCTCTTTTCCATACAAGATTGTATCAACAAAGTGTTCATACATCTTGGGGAGTGAGCTTAACAGGATTATTGCTTGATCTTCATCCTCAATTTTCACTCCAAGGTTGTTTAGATCCAAAATGATCTTGTTGTAGTCATCAAGGTGCTTCCTTAGTTCTTTAGTTTCATCCATTCTCAGGGTATACAGTTTCTTCTTGAGGTAGAGTTTGTTTGCCAAGGATTTCTTCATATAGATTGAAGACAACATGTTCCAGAGGCCTAGGGCCTTTTCTTCATCAGCAACTTCTCTCAGAACCTCATCTCCAAGACTGAGCAAGATAGCACTGTGTGCTTTTGTTTCAATTTCCAGCCTTTTTCTCTTGTCATCGATCAAGTCTAATGCATCAGGGTCCAATGCCTCATAGATCCCTTGATGCACCAGAAAAGCTCTCATCTTAATTCTCCACAAGCTGAAATCGTTGGAGCCAGTGAATTTGTCCACCTCAAACCTTGCAGAAGTCATTTCAGATCAGATTCTTGAAGCTTGAATCTGATTCTTGATGACTTGAATTTGGTTCTTGAAAGTTTGAAGATGAATCTTGATCACTTGATTGCTGTTCTTGATCTTCAAAGAAAGCCTTGCTCTGATACCATTTGTGGTGAAAAACACCCTCAATACTTGGCCAAATCAGTGCCAATTAACAACAAGAACAACAACAACAAGCAAACAAGATTAATACAAATAAGAAAACTAAAACCAGAAATGAATGAAAATTAAGTAAGACTTAGCATTGAATCAATTGAACTTTATTCAAATGTCTAGCACCTTTACAATCCGATTCATGTACTCAATTTGAGTCTAAGTGTAAGACACATTACATATCAAACCTCACATGGTAGAAGTCATCTCATAGGATGAGCAATTCTACTTTTACAACCCTCCTAAACACTCACAAGATTGGTACAAAAATTAGAGAGAAAGAGAGAGAGAATTCTAGATGAGAGGCTCGGATTGGACCTTCCTTGAATGAGGTCTTGGTGCTTCCTTTTATAGGCATTGGTTGAATCAAGTAGGTAGAGCTTAGGTGTCAAGCTAGATAACTAACTTAACTAACCAATGTCAATAGTTGAATAGAATGATGATTTGGCATTAGCTCATTGGGACAAAACCTACAACATGAGCTTTGGTACGTGTCTCAACGATGAATTCTTATTCATTTGCATAGTGAAGCCTAACCATCGAGAACCTGGATTCGGTGTTTGAATGCCCTGCGAATCGAAATGGCAAAATGCCTCTTCTTCAGCATTTGTTATGATCAGTTCTCGTACCATATCATGCATTTTGCAGTTGTGGACTCTTCCATCGTAACACCTTTGCTTGACCACTTCAACAAGGCATCTTTTGATAAGCTCAGACAAATATTCACAACCAATTTCATAGGCTGACTTTGAACTCTTGCCCTGAATAAGGCCTTCCCCAATCCACCAATGTATGAGTTGCTCTGCTATAATCTCGTAATCTTCAGGATTAATGGAAAAGCACAATAGGCATTGTTTCAAACGAGCTGGGAGTTCATCATAACTTAATTGCAAGGAAGCCATAACTGAGCTATTTTTACCTCCAGTTGTCAATTGAGAATGAAAATTCTTGGAAATATCTCTCCAAGTCTCCATTCATGGGGATGATCAATCTTTGCTGCTAACAGAGCCCCAATGGTCTTAATGGCTAGAGGCAATCCCCCACACTTTTCAGTGATATCCTTGCCCAATATCTCAAAATTGGAATCCGAACAAATTCCCTTCCTTGAAGAAAAGGCAAACTTAGAAAACAAAGTCCAACTGTGTTCGTCATTTAAAGGTTCCGGTTTGTGAATTCTTGAACTCTCTACCCCCATATCACTAGCAACCCCTTCATTTCTAGTTGTTATTATTATAGTACTCTTTTTCCCATCTCCTTTGGGAAAAACAGAGCACAAGTTGGTCCACCACTCTACATTCACTTGCCAAACATCGTCCATTACAATAAGACAAGCCTTGTCAGCAAGAACATGTTGAACTTCTCCCAACAATTGAGAAGCACTACCAATCCCAGAAACATGTTTCCCTAATCTCTCCAACATGGACCTCACCAGTGTCTCCTCATTATAACCCCTCGAAACAGGGACCCAAATCATCTTATCAAAACGAGCAAGCACATCAGTATCGTGAAATATTTTTTGGGCGATCGTGGTTTTCCCCAATCCCCCCATCCCTACAATGGCCACCTGTTGAAGCGCCTCGTTTGTGTCAAAGATCCAACCTTTGATCTTCTTTACATCTTCTTCCATCCCAATTATCTCTGTGGGATTAAAATCTTGAGAAGTGAAACGTCTAATTGGGTATGTTTCATCGCCGTGAATGCTTTCCGGGGCTTTGAGAAAACTTCCCAAAGTCTTCTCAATCTGCTCCATTTTAGAATTTGTCTCTCAACTTCTTCCCTGTTTGGTGCATGAAAAATGGATCCTCAAGTGAATAGCCAAAGCAAACTCCTCTTTTTCGGTACTCGTCTCTGACTAGACAATCGGTGAGTATGTTATCGGCTTCGTAAAGCACTTCTCGGAGCTTAGTGAGAGCTGTTTTGGCAACTTCATTAATTTTTGCGCTTGAGATTTTCGGTGTCGGTGAGAAAAGCCTTCGTGAGATCAAGCCGTGTCTTCATTTGCTCGAATTGGCCTGTGAATTCGAGAGCGAACTGGGCGTGGTTCACAAGAGCAGTGTAAACGCACTGCGTAAGGCTGGAGACCATAGCTTCTGCCACCGACATGGCTTCAGGTTCTTATTACGTACAATCTGAAATATATATATATATACACGTACGAAATATATAGTTATTTATAATATATTTAATTAGTGTTATAATGCATCATGCATGCATGATAAGTAGATAAATAATTAATAGAAAAAGCATACCCTAATTAATTAGTATGTGGATCGCTTTGTTCCCAAAGGTAAGGTGCTTTTGTGTGTTGATTTCTATATGTGCCAAACTTTTGAAAGAATATCTGCAGAAAAATGAAGTAGTTCGCTATAATAATTACGTAAAAACACAGATAATTATATATATGTAACATCTTAAAGCTTACCAACCCAGTAATGATTATATCATCAAATGGAAGATTCTTTTACCTCTTGTATATATTTAGCTATATATATCTTGTTTATGGTATTGCCAGAAAGAGATTAGGAGAGTACTGTTTTTCAGGAGAAGTAGAACTAGAAGTGTTGTGAAATCAATATTTGCTAATTAATTAGGAGTAGGAGAGCCAAATGAAGTTCAAAGATTCTGGTCACTTGCACTACACACTACAAATTAAAAAGTAGCTAGAAATCAAGCACTTGATGCATTATTATGGTTCTATATATTTTGTTTTGTTGGATAGTGATGCATAGATTCTTTTTCTTTTTATGTGTTAAAGATGAATTAAAACTATTTTAATTTGCTTTAGCATCAGGTGCATGCCCACACATTTTAACTTTATTATAATAAAGAATGGACCCCCAGTGTTTCTTCCACCACTAGCCTCCTGATTATTAAAGTTGGTTTTCAATAATTGTTTCTTTTAAGCCATGTTTGGTAAAATAAAGAGGAATGGATCAATTAAGAAAAGATCATTTTCTAGAGACTAATTACAAATTTATTAATCGTTAAAAAAAATACAGTATATATATATATATTTTTTTTGAAAGGAATACAAATTTATTTATTAATGACTTATTAACATTACGACGAATTGACTAATCTAGTTATAATTTTATTATATCTATCTTTTATGGTTGTTAAGAAAGTTAATTAATCTCTAATTAGTGTTAATACTCTGTTTTGTGTAATTGTCAGAGTCGGTTAGCATAGTTTTCTGCACTTTATTCTTTTTGCTTTTCTTGTTCCCTTTGCTGCAACATTAGGGCCACTTGTCACCTTGCTATTAGTGCTTGTAATACCTATGAGAGTATAAATGGAAAATGATCTTCTCAGCCTCCTTTTGAGCTGAGTTTTATACAAACCAATTCTGTGTATTCTTTAACTTGGTATCAGAGCAGAAAGGTCCGTACCAATGTCTGCCCATTCTCAGACTCCACAGGGAACAACCACTGTTGCAGCAGGTGCTGCAAGTTCTTCTCCAAGTCCTGTAACTCATTCAACTTATACACAGCCCTTCAATACACTTAACCAACCCTTTCCTCTGAAATTAGATCGAAAGAACTATGTATTGTGGAAGACAATGGTTTCGACTGTCATCAGAGGTCATCGCCTTGATGGTTTCATCAATGGCAGTCGGCCATGTCCTGCTGAGTTCATTCCAGCACCAACAACTACTGAAGGTGAACCTGGTTTTGGTCTCACCATGAATCCAGAGTATGAAAACTGGATTGTAAGTGATCAGCTCCTAATGGGCTGGTTGTACAGCTCTATGACAGAAGGCATAGCAACTGAGGTAATGGGATGTGATTCTGCAGCAACCCTTTGGAAGTCTCTTGAGAATCTCTATGGAGCTCATTCAAGGTCTCGAATGGATGATACTCGAACCCTGATTCAAACAACTCGAAAAGGATCTACGTCCATGGAAGATTATCTGAAGCAAAAGAAGGCATGGTCTGATTCCTTAGCCCTTGCTGGTGAGCCGTATCCAGAAAACCAGCTTATCTCAAATGTTACCTCTGGTTTGGACATCGAGTATTTGCCCATTGTTCTTCAAATCGAAGCTCGAACTTCAACAACCTGGCAGGAGCTTCAAGGAATTCTTCTTGCATTTGATAATAAGATGGAGAGACTACAGAATCTTAGTCTCAGCAGCAACAACAAATCGACTCATCCTCCTGTATCTCCAAATGCCAATCTGGCCAATCGCTCCTTCCCAAACAACAGAGGTCGTGGAAACAACTTCTACTCAAACCAAGGGAATCATCACCAAAACCAGAACACATCAGGAGGTGGTCGCAGCAATCAAAATCGTGGAGGCAGTAGCAGTGGAAGAGGACGTGGTGGCCGTTCCAATGGACCTAAACCAACTTGTCAGGTCTGTGGCCGTTATGGTCATTCAGCAGCTATCTGTTACAACAGATATGATGAAGCTTATATGGGATCTGATCCCAAGCTTCATGGCCAAACAAGTCAGAAACCAACTCAGTCACTAGCAGCATACACAGCTACACCAGAAACTGTGGATAGTGCGGCCTGGTTTGTGGACAGTGGGGCGAGCAATCATGTGACATCTGATGAAACTAACATGCTGCAGAAACAAGAATATGGTGGTAAGGAAAATTTAATCATTGGTAATGGTAATGGTCTGCATATTTCTCATCTTGGAAATGGAAAATTGAAAACTAATACTGCATCTACATCTCTGTTGCTGAATAATATGCTGCTTGTTCCTGATATTGCAAAGAATTTATTAAGTGTGTCAAGTTTAACATCTGACAATGGTGTGTTTGTTGAATTTCACCCTGATTGTTGTTTTGTGAAGGACAACATCACAAAGAAGGTGCTGCTGGAAGGAGTGCTTAGAGATGGTCTCTATCAGTTCACTAACAAATCTGTCTCCAATCAAAGTCAGTCTCAGTTTTTTACTGGTGTGTCGAGTCTGTCCAAATCAAAAGCTGTTAATACAGCAAGTTTTAATTATTCCAAGAAGGATTTGTGGCATAGACGTCTAGGTCACCCATCCACTAGAGTTCTTAAACTTGTTTGTGAGTTAAACAATGTAAAACTTCCAAAGAATGAAATGGAAAATTTTTGTGAAGCATGCCAATTTGGCAAATCTCATGCATTGCCTTTTAAGTTGTCATCTTATAGAGCTTCTAAAGTACTTGAGTTAATACATACTGATTTGTGGGGGCCTGCCCCAATTGCATCCAATACCAATTTCAGATTTTACATACACTTCATTGATGATTTTAGTAGATTCACATGGCTATATCCCTTGAAACAAAAATCTGATGCACTTAGTGCTTTTACTGAGTTTAAAGCCTTTGTTGAAAATCAATTTGACACTAAAATCAAAAGTATTAAATGTGATTGGGGTGGAGAGTATCAAGCTTTTGAAACATTGGTTAGAACAAATGGGATTCATTTTCAGCATTCATGTCCTCACACTTCAGCTCAAAATGGAAGAGCTGAAAGGAAGCATAGACACATAGTTGAGATGGGATTAACACTCCTTGCTCAAGCTAGTGTACCATTCAAATTCTGGGTTGATGCCTTTCAGAATTCAGTGTACCTAATTAATAGGCTGCCAACACCCGTTTTACACAACAAAACACCCTTTGAGACTCTCTATTGCAGAAAACCTGATTATAAACAAATCAAAACCTTTGGATCAGCTTGTTATCCTTGCATTAGGCCATATCAAAATCACAAATTTCAATTTCATTCATTAAGATGTGTGAATTTAGGATACAATGATTCATATAGAGGTTACAAATGTTTGAGTACAACGGGAAGAGTTTATATTTCTCGAAATGTTGTGTTTAATGAAAACATGTTTCCTTTTCAGCTTGGTTTTCTAAATACTCAGGCTCCTGAAAAACAAATCATTATACATAATGAGTCTTGGTCACAACTTCCCAATGTTCATTTCAAACAGTTCACTTCTGTGTCTCAAAACACCAGTCACTCTGTACCATCTCAAGCTGCTCTTGACTCAACTCCTACAGCAGCAACTTCTCCAAGTGATCAGGTAAATCATACAAACTCATCTCAGTTAAATCTTGACTCACTTGATCATAGAAATGTTACACCCGAGAGTGTCTCAGCTGGTTCCAGTGCAGATATTTTTCACATACACCAGATAACTCAAAATGAAGACTCTATTAGTGTCAACCCTGAGCCTACTGATCACACCACTGCTGCAAGTGATGAAGTGCATACTGGTAACATTCGTCCCACACATCACATGATTACAAGGTCAAAGGCTGGGATATTTAAGCCCAAGACTTATCTCAGCCAAGCTAAGTGGGAACCAATTGCTGAAGAACCAAGAAATGTAGCTGAAGCTTTGCAACACAAGGGGTGGAACCGTGCCATGAATGATGAGATTGTAGCTCTCAAAAGAAACAAAACTTGGATTCTAGTTCCAAGATCTGAAGCCAACAATTTAATTGGTTGCAAATGGGTTCACCGAATTAAGAGAAATGCAGATGGATCATTTCAGAGGAACAAGTCAAGGCTTGTGGCCAAGGGTTTTCATCAAAGAGCAGGGTTGGATTATGGAGAAACATTCAGTCCAGTTGTCAAAGCATCAACAGTCCGAATTGTCTTAAGTATTGCTGTGTCAAAAAGCTGGGATGTTAGACAACTTGACATAAATAATGCATTCTTGAATGGTCATCTTGAAGAGGATGTCTATATGTGTCAACCAGAGGGCTTTGAGGACACTACAAAACCTGATCATGTCTGTAAGTTGCTCAAGTCCCTGTATGGACTCAAACAAGCTCCAAGAGCATGGTTTGATAAGTTGAAAGGTACTCTGCTGTCATGGAATTTCAGCAACTCAAAAGCTGATACTTCCTTGTTCTTTTACATCAACAGTGACACTATTATCCTTGTTTTGATCTATGTGGATGACATTATAGTTACAGGCAACAATAAGGCACATCTAGACAGATTCATAGAAAGACTCAACAAGCTGTTTACTCTCAAAGACCTTGGAGAACTTCATTTCTTTCTTGGAATTGAAGTTGACAGAAATGAAACTGGTATTTATCTCACTCAAACTAAATACATTGAAGACTTGTTGGAAAAGAACAATCTGCAACATCTAAAGCCTTGCCCCACTCCAATATCAACTGGGAAATCATTGTCTCTGACTGATGGCAAATCAATGGAAGATCCAACAACCTACAGAAGTCTGATTGGAGCTTTGCAATACTTGAATCATACCAGACCAGATATCAGCTATGCTGTTAACTCTCTCAGTCAGTTCCTCAAAGCTCCAACCATCACTCATTGGAATGCAGCTAAAAGAATACTAAGGTATCTCAAAGGTACAAGAACACAGGGTCTTCACATAAGCTGCAGTGATAGACTCAATCTCACTGGATACTCTGATGCAGACTGGGCCAGTAATGTTGATGATAGAAGATCGGTTGGAGGCTACTGTGTCTACTTTGGAGAATCACTCGTGTCTTGGTCATCAAAGAAACAAGCAGTGGTATCAAGATCTAGCACTGAATCAGAATACAGAGCTCTTGCTCATGTCAGTGCTGAACTGACCTGGATTGAGTCTCTGCTCAAGGAAATAAAATTTCCTCTGCCTAGCTGTTCAATTACCTGGTGTGACAATATGAGTGCGAGTGCTTTAGCCTCAAATCCAGTTTACCATGCTCGAACAAAGCACATAGAAATTGACATCCATTTTGTAAGAGACAAGGTACTGAACAAAGCCTTGGAAGTCAGATACATTCCTTCAGCAGATCAAGTTGCAGATTGTATGACAAAGCCTCTTTCTCATTCAAGATTCAGTTATCTGGTGTCCAAACTCGGTGTGAGGCATTCACCCTCTCGTTTGAGGGGTGGTGTTAAGAAAGTTAATTAATCTCTAATTAGTGTTAATACTCTGTTTTGTGTAATTGTCAGAGTCGGTTAGCATAGTTTTCTGCACTTTATTCTTTTTGCTTTTCTTGTTCCCTTTGCTGCAACATTAGGGCCACTTGTCACCTTGCTATTAGTGCTTGTAATACCTATGAGAGTATAAATGGAAAATGATCTTCTCAGCCTCCTTTTGAGCTGAGTTTTATACAAACCAATTCTGTGTATTCTTTAACTATGGTATTACAATTTCAATTTCATATTATATTATTATTTCATTTTTTATTTTTATATTTTTATGAAAATCCACATAGCAACTAACAGGCAAGGCCCAGCTTTGGGTATAGGCGGACTAGGCCTGTGCCTAGAGCCCACCTAGCCCAGGGCCCAAATTTTTTTTTCTCCTTTTAAAATTATATATTCTTTTTACTGATTTTCAAAAATACCATATTTTTCTAACATAAGGGCCCAAAAATAAATTTTTTTCTTGTGACCCACTTTGTTTCAGGGCCGGCCCTGCTAACAGGGCAACTAAAATCTACATAGCAACCCACGTAAAAACCATCAAAGTAACTATTGAAGCAACCCAAACTATAAATTTAAAAAAAAAAAAGTTAAAAAATAGTATGTGGTATATACAATTTTTTTTTAATAATATTATATTATTTTCTTTTATTTTTTATTAGGTATATATGTTTTGTTGTATATGGTATATAATTTTTGTTGTGTGTATAATATATCATTTATTTAAGATATTTTGTTTATATTTTATTATATATAAAATTTTTGGTATGGTATATATACAAATTTTAAAAGTGTATATATAATTTTGTTAGCATGATATATATATATTTTGAGTATTAGTAATGTTATAATTTTTTTGTGGTATATAATTTTATTACTATAATATATTAATTTTTAATGATATAATATATCAAATACTGTTGTATACATTTAATAATCTAGTTTATTAATTTGTTTTTGTTACAATATATTAATATGCAATACTAAAAAAAATTATATAACTTAATTTTATTATTAAAAAAAATTAATGTGTAGTAAATGTATTATTGGAAAATTCTATAATGCACCCTATTAAAAGAGATGCACCAATACATCTCTATCCGTTTTAGTATTCGAAATAATTTTTTAGTCAAATTTCTTCTCATATGGTCATGTATATTATAGTTATTTAAGACATCCTGTAAAATTTTAAGAAATTCGGAAAAGTTTAACACGCCGAAAAATTGCGTTCAACCAGTGTGTTGCACTCGTGATTATTTTATTTAATACGCGTGTAAAATAAACTGTTTAAACATTGTTTTCTATATATTGTAAATTATTCTGAATTTCTCAAAATTTTGTAGGATATCTTAAATAGTTATAACGTACATGAATATGAAAAAAAAAAAATAGACTAAAAAATCTTCTGGATGACGAAACAAGTAGAAAGTGCACCCTATATTTTTTTTATAATTTTTATTAGCTAATTTATTATATTTGATCATTTTGTTAATTATTTTAAAAACTAGACATGTATTAACTTAGTTTCTAAATATAGGTTCACTTTGCATTTCAGGGATAAGTTGAAGAATATATATCTTTTTTATATTCATTAATCAAAAATATTCTTATATTATATTTTATTAAATTATATCCATTTTTTTGAGTGGATTGCCCAATATTCTTCGACTGCCAACTTATTAAGTCTAGCAGTACATATATTTTTTTTTTTGACTTGGTGAACTGAGTCACACATGATTAATCACGATCGGCGGTGGAAGCTCCTCGAACCATAACTTATTGTCTAACCGAATGACATGTTTTGCCAAACCATGAGCTATAGAAATCTTATCGCAAGCCAAACTGCCCGCAGAAATTTAGACAATAAAGCTATAACGTCTTCAAATAGCATCCCATCTCATTGAAAAATACCTTCCCATTAATAATAGTTGTCACCAGAAATCTAGCACATATTTTACGTTAACTTAAAGAGTATAATAATAGATCTTCTATAAAAATGAAAGTAAAATTTAAAATAAATAAAATAAAATGGATATATAATATTTTTCTCTATTGATTAATATTAGGTCTTAATTACCGGCCTTATTAAAAATTGGCCTCAATCACCGAGAGCGAGAGATAGATTTGAACCACAATCTTCTTCTTCTTCAATCACTGAAGCTCCCTCCCATGATCCCATGCCATGAAGCTTAATCTCTTTCTTATCAATATCCCTTTCTCTCAGTTTCTGCTCCTTTCTTCACTTAGTCATCACATATGGACAGGTCATTGAATAGTGGTGTGCTAGGGTTTTGGGCATTTTTCAGATTAGTTCTGTGGCTATGGTACAGGAAGACCTAATTAAAGACCAGAAAAATGGAACAAATTGCAGCGATTCAAAAATAGAGGATTAATTGGTGGCCATTTGGATGCAGAGAGATCAATTGGTGCAGGTACATAAGTAAGTATCCTGAATGATCTTCGATCGGTTGTGTGATGAGTTAAATCCATATGTTAAATCTCTCGTCATCGATCTTGCTCTAATTGGTAAAACAGTTGTTCCCTTACTTAAGAATGATTTGTTAGAGTGGGATAGTGATGTTATTTTAGATGTGCTTACTCACTGTTGTTACAGATTCACTTATTTACCCTTAAGTTGTATAACACTAATCACAGGGTTTGACAAATATACCCTTACATCAGATACAACAAATATCAAGACTAAAGAACATAAAGACAGTTACAAAGACAGTTACAACTGAAGCAGTTATAAAAACAGTTACAAATATCACTAGGGCTCTGCCCTAGATCAGATCACAGAACAGTATATAAAAGAAGGTGCTTTTCTCAGATACAACAAGGGAATAATATACAGAGCAAAATAAAGAGTCACAGCCAGAGAGATACAACAACAGAGAACAACATCAGAAATAACAACAAAGTAAAAGAGAGCCTTTTGGCTGTGAGTTGTCATCTCCATGTGAGCTCCTCCTAGAGTGTTCATGTAAAAGAAAAGAGAGTTTTTGTTAGTATCAAAAAGAGAGAAAAACAGAGAGAAATACAAACTGTTGTAAATCAAAAGTGTAACCTTTGTTTGATGATTAGTGGAATCAAGCTGAGGGCTTGACGGAGAAGTAGCCGGTTGTTTTGGGCGAACTCCGAGATCAAAGTTTTGGTGTCATCTTCTTAATAACTGTTTGCATTCTCTCATCTCACTTTTATTACTTTTCTGGTATTTGTATTTGTGTGTATGTATTGTGTGTTCTTGCTATTTTCGAGTGTGTAGTGTTTTGGCCGAAAGTTAGAGTTTTTTTTCTGGGTTAGTATTTCGGGTAGAAGCTTAGGTTTTCTTGGTTTGTATTTTCGGGTAGAACAAAAGGAGAGTAAGAAAATAAAACCTAGAAAATCCTAGAACACTATTTTAGCTACTGCCATAAAATAGAAAAAAGGAAAAGCTTTGAAATCCCAAGAACCCTAGCTTGTTCGGCTGTAGCAAGAAAAGAAGAAGAATAATAGAAAACCCTAGAAAACCCACTTAGAAGCCTTGCTGCCATTAGAGTGAGAAGAAGAAGAAGAGAGCTTGTAAAATCCTAAGATTAGATTTGGCTGTAAAGAAGAAGAAGAGAAAGAAAATATAAAATCCTAACCCTAGAGCCCTTTTTCATTACTGTAGGAAGAAGAAGGAAAAGAAAGAGAAACCCTAACCCTAACTTGTGTTCTTGCCGTTAGAGAGAAAGAGAAAGCAAAGAGTTTGAAAGTTTTTGAATTGTTTTTGAAAGAATATAGTGGCTGCCGAAGCTTTAGTCTAGGGTTAGAAAAGATTCCTTTTATATTGAGTTTCTTGGATATTAGGGTTACAATAGGTTGGGCTGGTTCTTTCTTCTTGGGCCGAAATTAATAATAAAAGAAAGTAGAATTTACGTGGTATATGGTTTTTTTAAACCTTTTATGATAAATATGGCATATTTGACTATGGACTCCTTTATATGGCTTTTTTCAACTTTGGCAATAGTTTATGGGATTTTAAAGCCCATACGGCTGGAACTATTTTGCCAAAAACCCATATTGTGGGTTTTGTAGTTTCTTTAAGTTATTTTAGTCCTTTTAAGTATTTAAATTTTTTGGTATAGTTTTTTTTTAAGATAACCGTTTATTGTAGAGGGATTTTTGCATGTAATCATGGTGATTTGATGGTTGCTTCCCCATTTTAACTTCTTTTTTCAGTTTTCAACTAAGACCTATAAACCCCATAAACAGCCTATTATATCACTTTATCCCTCTCATTTTTCCCTCTCTCATCTGTTCGACTTCAGCTTTCCTTCTCTCCTCTGTTCGGCTTCATTGTTCTGGTTCTTGATTTTTTTTTTTTTTTGCTTTTTGGCTACCGATTTTGGGAGGAAATCAGACACATTGTGATTTTGCGATTTTGGTTCTTCAAGGTATTGCTTCTATCTTTCCATTTTATTAATTTTCAGATGTTAGGGTTTGTTTTTTTTCCATTTTCATTTATGTGTTTAATGAAGTTTTTTGGTTGTTCATGGAGTTTTTATTTTTTTTTTATTTTTTTTATACTGTTTGTTTGTTGTGTTAAACCAACATTATGGGTTAATTTGAAAATGTGTATATGTTATTATACACTGTAACTGGAATGTGATGTGGCTGTATTCTTTTTTTCGGTGATGGTTGTTCTGTTTTTGTATTCTTTCCATATTTGTTTTTGTTTTTTCTTTTTTCTGTTAGAATTTAATGGTGTCTATATCAAATTTGATTTCCAATAATGTCTGATTTTGAGCTTTTGTGATATGAGTATCTCATTGTCGATACTGGTGCTCACTCTTCGTTATGTTGACTTAGATTTTTAAAATTTGATCTATTAAGTTTGTACGGTATTGAAACAAAAAATTGAATGGGTATTTTTCCTTTTGTTTATGTTCAAAATTTCCATCCATAAAAATAATAGGATCTTGGGCAATATAGAGGTGGATGTTTAGATCTTGGAGTTGGATGTTTTCTGCAAATCATAGGCTCAACAGTATTAGTGTTCTTTTAACTCATTGTGCATAAAAACGTAAACCGGTTTCTGTCAATGTTATAATGTTGAAAAGCTAGCTATTATAATTAGTTTCAATAACCGGTTTCTGTCTATAGTGCTCTTATAAGGAGAGCCAGTGTATACCTGCATTTTGTGTGCCAATTCTACATGGTTTCAGAGACAGGTTCATCTATCTATAATACTTGTTTTCCCATTCTGCCTAATCTTCCTGCAAAAACCAGTTTCTATATGCACCTAAAAATAATAGGATCTTGAGCAATATAGAGGTGGATGTTTAGATCTTGGAGTTGGATTTTTTCTGCAAATCATAGGCTCAGCAGTATTGGTGTTCTTTTAACTCATTGTGCATAAAAACGTAAACCGGTTTCTGTCAATGTTATAATGTTGAAAAGCTAGCTATTATAATTAGTTTCAATAACCGGTTTCTGTCTATAGTGCTCCTATAAGGAGAGCCAGTGTATACCTGCATTTTGTGTGCCAATTCTACATGGTTTCAGAGACAGGTTCATCTGTCTATAATACTTGTTTTCCCATTCTGCCTAATCTTCCTTCAAAAACCAGTTTCTATATGCACATAAAGTCAAAAGTTTTCCAGGTAACCGAGGGTTATATCCAATGACACATTTATATTCGTTGAACAAATTGATTTCCTTGCATATTCATGCATCATGTCAAAGTCATATCAGTCAAACGTATATGATTATATATTTAATGTTTTTCCAACAGTTTATGGCATGTAAAAAACCTAGGTTTCTTAGAGCTTGCAAGTGAATTTGTCTCTTTAATCGATCAAATAATTCTATCATATAAGCGATCACAATTGGACATATGTATGTACAAATAAATTTGGCTTAATTATTTCCAAAACTGTTTTGAAAATCAAGTAAAAGTAGTAGGAGAACCTGGTAGCCTTCGATTGAGAACGAGCAAAGTAATTTTCTGCCCCTTTTTCTGATTTGTTTTCAAGAGTTTCAACTCTGTTAGTGTCAGTGTTAGTTTAATTTTCTTCAGAAACCAGTTTCTCTAGTTTAATTTGTGTTATTTGTGCGTTCTGTGATTTTAAAAATTGTCATTTGAAAACCTGTTTCTATATGAAGATCACAGTTTCTATATCAGTTGTTTTTTGGGCTTATCCTATACCTAATTTGGAATCAGTTAAAAACCAGTTTCTGAAATTGCATTTTCTATATTACTTAGAATTGATGCAGGTGTTGTTTGGGATCCTCAGGGGAATACAAGAAAATTCTAGTTAGACAATTGTGTTTTAGAGGTTCTAGATTGAAATAAACTAGCGTAATCACTAGTATCCTACTGAATGATGTAAAAGGAGAAACTGGTTTCAAACATCAATGTAATGCACATATTTGATCATTCCTATTTTGGAAACATGTCAAAAACCAGTTTTTACAGATTGATCATTGGTGGTAAGTCTGGGCATAACTGGTAATGCATTTCTATTGTTGTGTTGCATTTGATTTCAGCCTTTACTAATTCCAACAAACTTTTTAGATCACAGTTTGTTGGTATTAGTAGTCCAGTCATTATGTAGTCTTCATACTTTTTATCCTCTTTCCATTGCCCTCCATATTTGACCACACACATTATTGAGTCCATACCTGTACACAGTATTTTAAATATTGTTAGTTAAAAATTACAATGTATTAAGAAACCGGTTTTCTTATTTTTTTGTTTTGTTTTTATTTGTTTTAAAATTATATCTGTTTGTTTCCCTATATATTTCAGAAACCGGTTTCCAACATTACTTTATATTTTGTTTATGTTTAACAGATAATATCATTTTAAGAACTTTTAGTTAAAATATATATTGTTTTTAGAAACCGGTTTTTTTTTTGTTTTAAAATTATATGTGTTTGTTTCACTATATATTTCGGAAACCGGTTTCCAACATTACTTTATATTTGTTTATTTTTAACAGGTAATATCATTTTTGAAACTGTTTGTTAAAATTTATAATGTATTTAGAAACCGGTTTTTGTTTTTTTTTTTGTTTTAAAATTATATGTGTTTGTTTCCCTATATATTTCAGAAACCGGTTTCCAACATTACTTTATATTTTGTTTATGTTTAACAGATAATATCATTTTAAGAACTTTTAGTTAAAATATATATTGTTTTTAGAAACCAGTTTTATATTCATAATTTTCAGTAATCTTTTCATTTTTGGTCGTGGATGTCTAAAACTGAATTTTTCATAATGTTTAATTTTTTTTTTTTTTTTGAAACTTCATAGTCTAAATCTAGATTAAGTATGGACATTTCATTATGAAGCAATGCAAGATCATATAGTTTTGGTATGAAATTTACTTCAAACTAGTTTTTTTTTTTCTTTTAAGTTTAAATTGGAATTGTACATAATCGGTGTAATTTTCTTTTGCAGTATATATATGCCTATAATATTCATAGCAGAATTTATATAAGTGTACCTGTATTTTATTTTGATCGTTGTTGACAGGGACAATCGGTGTTGGCTTGATTTTGTTGATTGAATTTTATGTGTGCAGGTTAATCGATGCTCTTGCTTCCGAGTTTAAGAATGCGTTTTCTGGTTTAAGGTGAGAGCTTCATTGCTTATCAGGTGCGATGTTGCAGGTTGCTTCTGTGTGTTTGGCCATGGCCATGGCTGTTTTTCAGATCAGTTTTGTTTGAATCAGAGAATAAATTTGGATAGGGAGAAGTGATGAATTGAATCGGAGAAGATGATGAAGTGAAGAGAGAATCGCAGTAGAGAGAGAAGAGAGAATCGCAGTATCGCAGTAGAGAGAGAAGAGAGAATCGCAGTAGAGAGAGAGAGAGAATCGCATGAGAGAGAAAATTGTGTACAGATTTTGTTTATATATGGTTAAAAATAGTAAATTTTATTCATTTAAAATTAGTTTATGTTTTTAACTTATTATATGGTTTTTTTTTTAAAAAAAACCATATTTGTAGTTTGCTTCCTTAGTTAATGCCATATTTTGTGGCATTTAGTTTTGTTGCCATATTTATCATAAGATGGCTTATTTTTCCCATATTTTTGAAAATATCCCTAAAAGAAAAGGTATTAACCTTTGATTGGAGAGAGAAAGTTCTCTTGGGCTGATCTATGTGCTGGGCCGTTCATTTAATTGAGAAAAAGGAAGCTTGCTTGATTGGAGAGAGAAAACTCTCTTTAGTTGGTTGATAGTGGGCCGAACCACTTTAGTGAGAGGAGCATTGTTTGACTTGTGTTGACTCTTGCTGTTGGGCTCTTTGTGGTTGGGCCTGAAACAAATATTGCATTTGTTATTTTGAATAATACCAATTATTTTATGGACGCATAAAATAATAAATTTTAGAAAAATACCAATTTGCATATAATATTATTTTTGCTTCTTAAAGTGTGTTGGTTAGAACAAATAATTTCCAACACTCACTGCTATAAAAATTGAAAATTATAATAAATTTTTAGTTTCATCAAACACATTTATCTAAGCTAATAAAGCGCGCATTTAGGGTTCGTTTGGAACGCCGTATTAGGTCGTATTGTATTATATTATATTGAACTGGATCATATATCATATTTTTATATAATACTATGTTAAACTTTAATTTATACTAAAATATTATATATTTAGGTGTCTATTAAATTTAATACCACATATAGTTTTACATAAAAATATTGCATAAAATGCAATTCAATATAATACAATACAATACAATACGACCTAGTACGGCATTCCAAACGAGCCCTTAATATATATGTCTAGCACTTCAATAACAGAATGAAGTGTCGAAATTTATAAATGGATTTCATAATTTAATTAGCACTTCTCCATGGATGTGGAGGCATCTGCTCCGACGTCGTTTGAGGCTTTCAGAGACTGACTACGAATCTCATTAATGGTTTTCTTGCCAGAAAGAACACTTACAATATCAGCTATGTCCGGCCTCACAGTTGGGGCTATATCAGTGCACATCTTAGCTAATTTTAAGATGTTAGAGGCTTCTCTATCCTTAAATTCTCCTTCTAAACTTTTATCCACCAACTTTAACAGTTTTTCCTCACGATATGAATGGACCTGCATACATGCATGCATTTACGTATCCGCATGTAATTATACACATTTTAAAAGTACGGTAGAGTTTTATTTACTGCATGTAATTTCTAATTTGTTATAAAAAATTAAAAAATTTAGGGCGATTATAAATAAGAATATCTTAATTATACATTTTTTAAGTTTAAAGTATATACTTCTATATTAAAATAATTTTATTTTAATAAAATATATACATATATTTTATAAATTTATTTATGTAATTAAAATAAATAATTCTAAATTATAATACATCTATAAATATGATATTTACTTAAAGTAATTATAATATTAAGGATTCTATTATATTTATTGTTATTACAATTACAACGACATTTTTTGGTATATTTTAATTATTTTTTCTAATATAACTCTATTTAGATATAATATAATATAATTTATTTAATTTTGAATAAAGATTGTACTATATATTCAATTAGGTAGTTCATTTTATAATACTTTTATACCTCGTCGAGAAGAAAAACTGTTTCTTGTTTGGATTTGCGCACTCTATTCTGCTGCCCACATACAATTTCAAGGAGTACTACCCCAAAACTATAAATATCAGTTTCAGTCGTTAGTTCACTAAGTTGAAAATACTCAGGAGCCAAATATCCCCTGCATTAACCAAAAGGTACGTAATTAAACATTAATCACCAATTACGTAATAATAAATAAAGGATTATTTACACCATATGATTTTGAGAGTTTGGTCGATCAGTGAACCAAATCAATTTTTATTACTATTGTTTTTTTATATATGGTTCAAAAATTAGATTAAAGAATGAAGTTTTATTTTTACATTTTGAGTATGACAATATTAAAGATTAAATATTATAAACTTACAAGAAAAATTATTCGAATCAAGATTACAAATTTACAATTTACAATAATATGAAATAAACATTTATTTTTAAAATAGCAACCAAATATTAATAAATCAAATTATAAAATCCAAAGTACTTTAAATTAACTATATCCTTAAAAGAAACTATTAATACCAAAGTGAAAAATTTAAATAAAAATTATTTAACCATTAAACACAATTTATATATATACTACATTGGGTGACTATTCAATAGTTACATTTTTATTGTAACCATATGGTTACATTTTTCTTTAACCTGTAATAGCAGGTTACTAATAGGTAGACTTTCCTTTTTTAGATTTAATTAATTATAATTAACTATTTTCTTAAAATAATTAATTAAATAGACATTCCTTTTTTAGAATTATTTAATTATAATTAATTATTTTCTTAAAATAATTAATTAAATATTTAACAAGACCTCTTTTAGTAATTAATATTTATATTTAAATCCTTACTTGAATTATTTTAATAATTAAGCCATTTAATTATAATATTTACAAAAAAAATTATTTTTTTTTACAAAAATTAAACTTTTTTTGACACAAATTAAAATTCTCTTCTTATAATAAATTTTTAAATAATTAATTATTTTTAAATAATATTTAATTATTTTGTTACAATTATATGAACTAAGTATGAGGCCTCAAGCTAATCAATCGATAACAAGTGCAGCCATTTTTTTAAAAAAACAATCCTTCAACTTATTTCATTTTTTTTTAAATATCTAAATAAAAAAAATTAAATAATTATGCGTAATAATTTAAAATTAAGATTACAAATATAATAAAATTTAAATTATGAAATTATATGTGTATAATTTTAAGCTATAAAATTTTAAATAATTTAAGTATAAAAAAATAAATTGCTAAAAGATCCTTATATAGTAATAAATTGCAAAAAATTAATTAATAATTATAATTAATTTAATTTTAAAATATAATTAATCTTAATTAAAGTTTTATAAGGAAATAAATGATCAGGTTACTTTCAGGTTACAAGTTATTTTTTATTTATTTTTATTTAATTTCCAAATTAATCACAACCATTAAATAGTAATCCAATGGCTTAAAAAAATGTAACCATGATGGTTACAATAAAAATGTAACCATTGAAACCTCTTCCATACTACATTACATAATCAGTTTATATTCGGCCAGCTTAGAATAGATTAGACAATTTATTTATTAGGGTTGTAAGGTTAATTGGTTAAAAAAAAAAAAGAAATTAACACCCTTATTGGAAATGAGTACTACCAAAACCTTGCTTCTTTCAAAATTGAATTAGAGTGACTAATTTTGTGGGACAAAAGTATATACTAAAACAGGCAGAGTGCACTTACTTTGTAGCCTCTGCTTTAATAACGGAAAATTGATCTTCCTCAGAATAGACTTTTGCTAATCCAAAGTCTGATAGCTTGGCCTGATAATGTTCGTTAAGAAGAATATTGGCAGTCTTAATATTGCCATGAACTATTTTACCTCTTGGACGCTTATGCAGTGCCTTCAAACCCATTGCTATTCCCTTACATATGTCAAATCTATCTTTCCAACTAAGCTCCGATTTATCTGAATCTGTATTATTATGTATATATAATTAATAATAATTAACTACCAATAATATTTATGACACACCAATTAATCACATTATAAATTATTATATATTTACGTACCAAATAAGACACTTGCAAGGGATTTCTTTTCCATATATTCGTAAACGAGCAACTGTTGGTGTTCTCCAATATGAGCATCCCACAATCTAATGAGATTCTTATCTTCCAACGATTTCAGGTTATAAATTTCACCTTTCACTATTTCATTGATTTTTCCCTTATAACGATGGGAAAGTTTTTTCACAGCCACAGTGATGTTATGATGTTGATCCTTGTCAATATTCATTTCTGCCTAAATAAATTAATTTATTGAGAAAAAAAATGTTAATTAGGTCCAACTGAAATGTGTATTATAAAAGTTTGAACGGAAAATACATTAACAATTTCACCTTATTACAATATCTTTAATGGTGTTTTCTAAAAAAAATTAAAGTAGAAAACTATTTTTATTATTTTTGTTCCAATTATATTTCTTATTTTATTTAGCAATTTGATTATTATAATAATATTTTATAATTGAAATTTATTAAATATAAATTAATTTGACAAAATAATGAAAAAATAATAATATTTTTTATTAAAATAATATTAAAAAAATTAGTGAAAAAAAGTAGGGAACTTCCAAAGCATTTCCCACCACACTCCCTATTTTTTAGCTAAATTTTAACTAAAATAGTTAAAAAATTAAAATAGTAATGATTTCGATTAAAATATTATTAATAAAATTAAGCAAAAATGTAGAGATCTATTGATTCTCCAATTATTATTTTTGTATGATTGGAGTTCATTTATTTTTTAAGATTACTTTCTATTTTAGTTAAAGAATGTATTTAGTAAACATAGTTGGAGATACTCATAGAGCTGACTATCCATTTTGTTATTATAAAGAGCCATTGAAGCTTATTTTTTTTTGTAAGAATTACTCGTATTTTAGCTAAGGAATATAGTTAGAGATCTCAACTAATTACCTTATACACAGTCCCCAAAAGTCCGCTTCCAATCTTGGTTTCCTCGCTGAATTTTTTGGTTGCCTTGATTAATACTTTGAGAGGAACCTTTATTTCGTCCTTATCCTCAGTAGCTTGATCAGTAGTACGGGTTGTACTTCCACTTTTGCCCTCGTCTATATTTTCCCCTATTTGTATTTCTTCTGTTGAAACAGAGCCATACAGAGTTAGAAAATTAATTAACAAATAATGGTATATATCAAAATGTATAATATGTCGATTTAATTTTAATGTGTTACGTACCTTTTAACTCGTCGTCGTCAAGCCATCCCATTAACCAGGCTATAGTCAATAACAGCAGCAGCACAATTACGAATGAAGCTACAGTTATCAGTGCCACAAGCCAGGGAGATAGCTTCTCACCGCCAACGGGGAAGTCTAATTAAGCATGAATTAATTAATTAATTAATAATGAACAGATGATACTAGATCATTACTAGTAATAGTCCAAATTTTGTTACCTGGAATGATGGAAATGGCTGATATTAGAGGTCCATTGAAATTGGGTGCATTGACCCAGGACCCCTTTCCTGCCCAATACATGTGTATATGCATTATGCTGTTATTAACTTCAGTTGGAATTGTTACATTAAATGCTCTATCACTTGCCCCTGCCTGATCTCTAATGTTAAAATCCCTCAATTCCCTCTTTCCCTGAAAAGTGATGATTAATATTATTAATTCAAAGATGATGATGATGATGATTATAAAATTAATTAATTGTAGATACATACCTGAATGTATACGTCAAACACGCGTTTTCTGAGTCTATCATAGTCTTTACTAAAAACAATTTCAGCGAAGTGAAACGTGACATTGTATTTGCCTTTGTAAAGTTTATAGGCATAATAGTTAAGGGAAACAGGGGAGAGACGAGCTGATTCATATATGGATGACTGTGAGTTGGAGATTTTACAAGGCACTCTCTTCGTGTAATAATCACTAGTATTTACAGTAGGTGTGAAGAAATCTCCAGAGAAGCTAAAAGCCCAATTTCGCTTTGAACTTATTGAGTGAAAACGTGTTGTTTCATTGTCTGCATCGTAACGAGTCCCATTGAAATAAGTTTCTTCACCACCACAATTTATGAACAAGTTATAAACTGCAAGTTAATCATGATTAAAAAATTAAAATTAAAATAATCCCCAATAATCGAAGAATATATAGTAAGTTAAACGAGATTTACACTTGGGTTTTTTTCCAGGAAAATTGGCTTTCATCATCTCAGGTGGTTGAAGCCTACAATTATTACATAACCAAATTAAATTTTTGTGAAATGAGAATAATAGAAAAGATATTATAATATGGATAAAATATTGGCATATACGTACATATATGGTTCAGTGGTTTCGGAGCTCTGGCAGCAGCAACAGGCAAACAAATTCCTAAATCATTGTGTAGTTAATAATAATTATTATATCTAAGTGTGCTGCAAAATATATACGTACCAAACAAAAAAATTGTACTTTCAGGAATTAATTAACATAAGCTCTCACAGATCTAGATCTGGTACTGGTATATCAATTTCAGAAAAATTATTGTATGAAAGATCCCTGTTTCACAAAAACAAAAATAAAAAGCATTTAATTTTCGTCAATCCATTGACTTAATTATCAGAAGAAAAAAGAAAGATCGAGTGTATGATGGGAATATATTTAACTGAAAAAAGGAGAAATAAGTAAGGAGTAGAGATGATACAGAAACGTACATTCTAGTTTTTGTTGCTTGAAATATCCATCTAGGAATCTCTCCAGTAAGGTTATTTCTTGCAAAAGACCTGTTTTATTAATTTGTATTGGTCAATACTAAAATTTTAGCCAATGAGATATTAGAGGTGAGTAAAATAGTATGTGTGTATGTTACATTTATGCATTTATGTACGTATAATGTATAATTATTCCACAAATTTGCTATATTACCCCTACAAAATTGGAACTAGTTACTTTTATTTTTTAATATGTAATAATTTTTTTTTTTAATTTTTGAATAATATATCAATGGTTTTCGCGATTGCATGTATATAAAAACGTATTTATTTGTTATAAATTTATATTGATCAATACTAAAATTTAAGGAGAGGTGAGTCAAAATAGTATGCATAAGTATCAAAATATTTTTGGTGGTGAAGTAACAAAACATTACTTTTTCTTGCAGTTTAGTGCTAACTACTAACTGTTAATAAGTTTTCTTTTTGACAAGCTAATGGCTACGTATAACAATATATGTTTTGGATTTATTATCCTAACAATAAGATTTTAGTATTCGTCCTCTAATAAACGTCACAAAGAAATGAATTAAAAACAGCTGTTAATATAATATATATCAATCTTACATGTAAATCATATTTGGTTTCATAGACTCGGGAATTGTACCCGTGAGAGTGTTGTAGCTCAAGTCTCTGAAATGCAATAACATAAACCATTATAAAAGTGATATATTGATATTAGTGTAAATAAATATGGGTCTCACATATTTTAATTTAATAAATAAATATGAGTCACATTAAGTACTATTAAAAAACATAATTAGAATGCTCTTATAGCAATGCAAAAATCATTTGATCATGATGTTGGCAATGAATATAGTGAACATTACGTAAATAAATTTATTAAATGAAAATTAAGCATAATAAATTATAGACAATCTACTATTAATGTATTTGAAAAGAGATGTTTTAATTATTATTTTGGTTAATAAGCAAAAGCAAAAGAATCATAAAACTAGATGAAATATTTTACATGGTCGACTACTCCTTTATTCAGGTGCATTTAATTGGTAAAAAAAGTGTTAAAATATTATACATATATATAGTAAGTGTTTTTTATATGTAGATGCATTTAGGGTTAAAAATGCGTCAAAATATTATGCATCTAAATATTTTTTTTGGAATAACATGAATTTATTCATTAAAATAAGTAATTGGGAAGCACAAAAGGGAATCCCTTCCTATATAGTAAACACCATTCAAAAGACTATGCACTCTAGCCTTGCTTACTATATAGTCTGCAGCCTGATTGTCTAAGCGAGAAATAAAAATAAAATTACAAACTTAAAATCCAGAAATAAAATTAAAAATCTCCAAAGCAATGGTCATCCAAATATAGTTATTTGTGATTGTTGAAGAACCTGAATAACATCAGACCCTACAGCAACTACGGTGGACTGCAGACACACTGCATCATTCCCTGAATTCTGTTATGTACAGAGATTTTATTTCCTCTGCCTTTTCCAATATTGTTGGGCGTATCTTTTCTGTTAGAATCTCATTGTTTTCTGTGCTAATACGTGTCAACACATCATTGATTGTAAATGTATATTCTTTGTATCACTCATGTCTATAAATGAAAGGTTTCTCACTCAGAAAATACAGAGCTGAGTTTTTGTCCAAATTCTATTTTCTCTTGAAATCTATCTTGGTATCAGAGCCGTGTGGCCAACGCCAATGTCGACCGGTCAATCTCAGACTCCACCGCCACCTACTCCGACCAACAACCAACCTCCTCGCACAAATAATCCTCCTGCACAACCCGTTAGCAGTTTTTCCTCTTCCTATGGCAATAGTTCCTCTCTCAACTATACTCAGCCTTTCAATACCCTAAATCAGCCCTTCTCTCTCAAATTAGACCGAAACAACTATACATTATGGAAAACAATGGTGTCGACAATCATTCGAGGTCACAGACTCGATGGCTTTATTAATGGAAGTCGTCCCTGTCCTCCTGAACTTGTTCAAGCTGCTGCAACACCAGAAGGAGAACCAGAAGGTGAAAGGATGTTGAATCCTGACTATGAGCAGTGGATAGTGAGTGACCAGCTGCTCATGGGCTGGATCTATAGTTCGATGACCGAATCTATTGCTACCGAAGTCATGGGATGTGGTTCCTCATCAGCTCTGTGGAGTGCCCTTGAAAACCTCTATGGAGCACACTCGAGGGCTAAGTTGGACGACACCAGAACTTTGATCCAAACCACAAAAAAAGGTAACACATCTATGGCTGAATATCTTAGACAAAAAAAGATGTGGTCTGATAGTTTGGCACTGGCTGGTGACCCATATCCTGAGAGTCATCTTATTTCCAATGTTACATCTGGTTTGGGTATTGAATACTTACCAATAGTCATTCAAATAGAAAGAACTAGAATGTCTTGGCAGGAGTTGCAGGATACATTGCTGAGTTTTGATAATAAACTCGAAAGGCTTCAAGCTCCAGGGCACACAAAGGCAACTGATCATACAGCAGGAGGTTCATCTTCTGGACCCTCTGCCAATCTTGCTGCTAAACCAAACACTCACTCTCAGGGAAGAGGAAGAGGGCATTTCACTCCTCATCAAGGCAGAGGTTCGAACAACAATTCTGGCCGTGGAGGTGGTTCTAGAGGTCGAGGTAGAGGCAGGACAAACAATTCGAAACCAACCTGCCAAGTGTGTGGCAGGTATGGTCGCTCAGCTGCCTATTGTTATAATAGGTACGATGAGTCTTACATGGGACAGGATCCCAATACACAGCAGCCTCAACAAACAGGGAATCACACAGCGTTTGTTGCATCACCTGAAGTGGTCGATAGTGATGTCTGGTATGCAGATTCGGGTGCCAGCAATCATGTTACAGCTGCTGCAGGAAACTTAAACCAGAAAACAGATTACAATGGTAAGGAAAAATTAACCATAGGTGATGGTAATCAAATTAACATCACCTCTGTTGGGTCTGGTTTTCTCCAAACTGAATCTGATTCTTCCTTGGTACTAACCGAGTTATTACATGTACCAAAAATTGCTAAAAACTTGATTAGTGTGTCTAAATTGACTGCTGATAATAATGTGATTGTTGAATTTCACTCAAATTGTTGTTATGTGAAGGACAAAGCAACAAGGAAGGTGGTGCTTCAAGGGATGCTTAGAGATGGACTGTACCAGCTCAATACCCCAGCCAACCACACTCCCAAAAACAATTCCAAAACTGTACCCAAGTTTACTGGTGTTTCTGTGTTGTCTAAAGAAAATGTAACCCGTACTCCTAGTAGTGAGTTTTTACTTTCCAATAATGACATTTGGCATAGGAGGTTAGGCCATCCTTCTGTCAAAGTGTTAAAGAAAGTGTTAGAAGTTTCTAATGTATCCTGTTTAAGCAATGAAAATTTACATTTCTGTGATGCCTGTCAATTTGGAAAAGCTCATGCTCTCCCATTTAAGCTGTCAAATTCTAGAGCTACTAAGGTCCTTGAATTGATACACACTGACCTTTGGGGGCCTTCCCCAATAGCCTCAAACACCAACTACAAGTACTACATTCATTTTCTTGATGATTACAGTCGTTTTACATGGTTGTACCCATTAAGAACAAAAGATGAAGCTCTGGCAGCTTTCACTCAGTTTAAAGCCTTTGTCGAAAACCAATTTGATAGGAAAATTAAGGCACTTAGAACTGACTGGGGTGGTGAGTTTCAAGCCTTTACTGATATTGTTAAAGTCAATGGAATTGATTTTCAACATCCTTGTCCTCACACCTCAGCTCAAAATGGGAGAGCTGAGAGGAAACACAGGCACATAGTTGAAATGGGCCTAACTCTTCTTGCACAAGCCTCAATGCCACTCAAATTTTGGGTGGATGCTTTCCAAACTGCTGTTCATTTGATCAATAGACTTCCAACACCAATCCTACACATGAAATCACCTTTTGAAACACTGTTTCATGAAAAGCCCGATTACTCACAGCTGAGGATCTTTGGAACAGCTTGTTTCCCTTGCATTCGACCATATCAAAAACATAAGTTCCAATTTCACTCTTTAAAATGTGTCAACTTAGGTTTCAGTTCATCTCACAAAGGCTATAAATGCCTAAGTTCCACAGGTAGAGTGTACATCTTAAGAAATGTCACTTTTAATGAAACCGATTTTCCCTTTAAACAAGGTTTTCTGAACACCTATGCACCAGAAAAGGAAGTCATTGTTCATAATCCAGCATGGTCTCAGTTGCCTTATCTGCCTTTCTCACAAACCTTACAACACAACACTTCCTTGCCTACTGGTACAGCTCCTGATTCTAGTGTTCAAGCATTCTCTGAAGCATCATCTCCCAGCAGTCATGATACTACTGATAATGGAATTCAGCAGGTTAGTAACCATGAACACACACCAACTGCTGCTGATCATGCAACTGAACCACACGCAGCTGCTTCAGGTCAAGCTGAACCAGGAGGAACAGACCAGACACAAGCACCACAAAGTGAACAACTCCCTGTGCCCTGCCATCCTATGGTGACACGTGCCAAGGCAGGCATCTTTAAACCAAAGACTTACCTCAGTAAAGCTAAGTGGATTCATAAAGTTGAAGAACCTAGGAGTGTGGAAGAGGCTCTCAAGTCCAAAGAGTGGAATGCTGCAATGAGTACAGAAATTGGTGCCTTAAAGACAAAGAAGACATGGGTGTTGGTTCCTTATTTTAATGGTGTAAATTTGGTGGGGAACAAATGGGTCTTCAAGATTAAATACAGGGCTGATGGTACTGTAGAGAGATTGAAAGCAAGACTCGTTGCTAAAGGGTTTCATCAGAGACCGGGAATAGATTTCAGCGAGACCTTTAGTCCTGTGATTAAATCGTCAACTGTTCGAATTATTTTGACCATTGCTGTCTCAAGAAATTGGGCTATTAAACAGGTAGATATCAACAACGCCTTCCTAAATGGCTACCTTGAAGAAGATGTTTACATGCTCCAGCCTCAAGGCTTCGAAGACCCCTTGAAACCAAATCATATCTGCAAGCTAAACAGGTCTCTCTACGGCCTGAAACAGGCCCCTAGGGCCTGGTTTGACAGGCTTAAACAAACTCTGCTGCTATGGAGTTTTGTAAATTCCAAGGCCGATACTTCTTTGTTTTTCTACATGTCAGATCAGCTAATCATACTTGTTTTGATTTATGTGGACGACATAATTGTGACAGGGAACAACACGCAAAAACTGAATGAGTTTACAGCAAGGTTAAACAAGCACTTCTCATTGAAAGATCTTGGTTCACTTCATTATTTTCTTGGAATTGAAGTGTATCGAGATGAGTATGGGCTGTATCTCACTCAGACTAAATATATTACAGAATTGTTGGAAAGATATGATATCCTATGATTGCAGGAAAGCCTCTGTCAAAAAATGATGGAGATCCTCTCACTAATCCCACTGTTTACAGGAGTGCTATTGGTGCCTTACAGTATTTAAGCCACACCAGACCAGACATTGCTTTCGCAATAAACAAACTGAGCCAGTTCTTGCAAAATCCAACAACAAGTCATTGGAGTGGAGTCAAGCGGATCTTAAGGTATCTGAAGGGAACCATTCACCATGGCCTACACATTGGATATAGTGACAGATTATCTCTAGTTGGTTACTCGGATGCCGACTGGGCATGTTGTCCAGATGATAGAAGATCGGTTGCTGGATACTGTGTTTATCTTGGAGAAACTCTTGTTTCGTGGTCATCTAAGAAACAAGCAGTTGTTTCAAGGTCCAGTACGGAGTCCGAATACAGAGCACTAGCACATGTTGCTTCTAAAATAACTTGGATTGAATCCTTGTTAAAGGAACTTAAGTTCAAATTACCTGAGACACCGATCACTTGGTGTGACAACATCAGTGCTAGTGCACTTGCATCTAATCCCGTTTACCATGCAAGAACGAAGCATATCGAAATCGACATTCATTTCGTTAGAGACAAGGTTTTAAAGAAAGAACTGGAGATTATATATGTGCCTACTGCAGATCAAGTTGCTGACTGTTTGACCAAAAGTCTGTCACACTCACGCTTTCAGGTTCTTGTGGACAAACTTGGAGTGAAAATGTCACCCCTTCGTTTGAGGGGTGGTGTTGAAGAACCTGAATAACATCAGACCCTACAGCAACTACGGTGGACTGCAGACACACTGCATCATTCCCTGAATTCTGTTATGTACAGAGATTTTATTTCCTCTGCCTTTTCCAATATTGTTGGGCGTATCTTTTCTGTTAGAATCTCATTGTTTTCTGTGCTAATACGTGTCAACACATCATTGATTGTAAATGTATATTCTTTGTATCACTCATGTCTATAAATGAAAGGTTTCTCACTCAGAAAATACAGAGCTGAGTTTTTGTCCAAATTCTATTTTCTCTTGAAATCTATCTGTGATGATATATCAGGTCTTGGGCTCACAGTCACAACGATATATTCAATATTATTTCTTAAAACACAAATATAAATAAAAGCTTGTTTGACAATATACATCAATGTTTTCTTTATTTCAAGAAAAAAAATAATATTACTATTACCTATAAAACAATCAATTATGTTCGTTTGCTGCAGATCAATATCAATCTCATAGACTTACTTACAAGTGTATTAATGAAGAAATTTGACCGATGAACTCAGGAATTGGACCAGTGATCGAGCAGTTACGCAGCACCCTGTAAATTTATAAATAAACATTAAATATTTAAATTACATAATTTTATCAAGTAATTAATACACTTAGTATAACTACCAAATCTTAATCTCATATTAAAATTTTGATAACTGGATAGTGTGATTATTAAAAAAATTATTTTTTCAAGACCCAACAAATTTTTATATACATTATAAAGTGTGACGAGAATTTTATTAGATTGCAATACAAGCTTCACTCATACTAAATTAGAAAATGTTATACATCAATAGTTTTCATTTCATTAATTTATGTTTCATATTTTGGATTATTTTTTAATAAATATTATCACATCATTCAACATGTCAATTCATAACAATTTGTGAAAACATGTTGTAATACTTTACTAAATTTAGGTCTTGTTTGATAGAGTTTTTGCTTCAATCCTTTAATTACTAAAATTAAAGTGGTATTTGATTAAATAGAATATAAATATAGGAATGATAATAAGAATGAGAATGAAAATAAAAATAGGAATATGAATATAATAAAATTAAATTTAAAATGTATTAAAAAATCATGAAATTTTTTTACATGTTGTATTAGAATGATTTTTTTCTTCTCGTTCAAAATAAAATAGTCATTACATGATATTTTAATCCTTTAAAATACAATTAAACAAATAAATAAAATAAAAATTATTTCTTTCTATTCTATTACATCCAACCAAACCCCACTTAAATTTTAAAACAAAAATTTACAGCTAAAAGTAAAAATATACTTAGTTTTTTTTTAGAGAAAATAAAGTTTAATTATAATCCGATCTAAAAGTGCTATAACAATTATTTAATTTTGCTTTGGAATGATCGTTCATACATTAAGCATTGTCTTCAAGTTGGTTGTATTAAAAAAAAATGTCAAAAATTAAGCTCAGGGTCCTATTTTTATTATTTTAGAGAATACAGGGTCCATTTTGTCATTTAACAAAACACAGGGTCCAATCTGTAACTTTTGCAAAACACAGGGTCCAAAATGATATTTACCCTTTAATTTATAATAACAAGTATTTTATTTAAAAAAAAAAACATTTTGGGCCCAACGGGCCCTATAATCATCTCCTCCATGCTCACCACAAATTGATAAAAAACAAAAATCTTCATTTTTACATAAAAAATTAAATAGTTCCAACAAGTTTATATTGAAGGCTGAACTAATTAGTAAGCCTTGAAATATATTGTTACTCACAGTCTATATAAGTTGGAAACATTTGCAGAATGTGGCAACTTGAATGGATGGCTATTATGAAGGTCACTTATGAACCTGAATTATTATACAAAGCAAAATAAAATAGAGATAAACAAAATGGACCCGTTAAAACAACTATATGGAGAAAATTAAACCAAGTGAAAGGCACGGTGTACTCACAGATACTGAAGACTTGACAAATTGAAGTACTCTGCCGGAACTTCCCCTTCAAAATTATTTCCCTGTACAGAGCTAAAGAAGCATATATTGCAAACTTAATAATTATTAGAGATATAGCACGAATATTATTTAAAATATAATTAAATTGTTGTGATAAAGGGTGCTCGACATTGTTCTTTAAAATTGTTGCAGTGTATGTAGTAATGAATTAGATTATTTTATAATACATTAAATACATCAAAATAAGATTTAGCTTTTAATTTATGAATTAGCAAAAATGATACTTTCTCAATATTACAACAATTATATGATACTCTGATATGCTCTGTTTTATTACATCATATTTCATGGGTAATTTATATTCAATAAACTTACATAGATTCGATCTTTGACCAGTTCTTTACGTTAGGCAACGGACCTGATAACTCATTCCCAGAAACTTCACTGCATTGATCATTTTTTGTCAAGAACAAACTAATTTGTATTTGTCAAATCTTGAAAATAATAAAGGTACTTACAACCAGCGAAGATTTGTTAAATTCGTGTATGTGGCTGGTATTTTCCCAGTAAAATAATTGGATGGCGTCCAACTACAACAACACATATAGAGTTGAGTGAGAGCTATGATCGATTTCTATCTAGCTAGATCTAACACAGCAGATGTAATGTGTGTGTGTGTTTTGTGTTCTCACTCATAAATAACTTACAACGATATAAGATTGATCAAATTTGCCAATGTTGTAGGAAGACTACCAGATAGTCTATTTTCTGCCAGCTGCCTTGAATCAAGAAATAAGGCATTAATTCATATGAATGAATTATACGTGTGAGAAATTAATAATTAAAAACTTACAACTTTGAAAGGTTGTAGAGGGATCCGAATTCATCGGGTATCGACCCTGATAGCATATTGAAGTCCAAATACCTTTCAAAACCATATAAAGGAAGAACTAATTAATTGAAATTGATTTGAAGGTAGCCATTACGTATGAAGAAGATATATAATTAATTAAGTGATTGGGGTTTTAATTGGTGTAATTACAAATCTTGGAGAGAACTCAGTTTTCCTAGTGTTGATGGTATACTGCCTTCCAGATAGTTATAATGCAGATATCTGTTACAGAAACGAAAATATAGTAAAATATTAGGGATTATTTCACAATATTCAAAATAACAAAAAAATTTACATTTTTACATATTTCTAATTTTCTTTTATATAAATGCAAACTGTTCTTTTCCTGCTATGTGTCCAGTTTGCGAGATTGACTTAGAAAGATCATGCACATTTGTTCTTATCCTGTCCTTCCTTAATCATGAAAATGTTGTGTTAAAGATAGTCATCTTTTGTCTTGTACCTTTGATGAATTGATTCAGTAGGTGAATACGAGGAGGCCAAAAAGGCTTATGACAAATTGAATAGGAATTTATGTATTTTTGAATGATTATGTCTTACTCCACAATGTATAGCTAAGTTGTAAAGGAAAGTATTAAGGTGAGATTGAACTTTGTAAAAAGGAAACGTCTCACTTCAATAGTGTTAGAGAGAGAGAGAGAGAGAGAGAGAGTTTGAATGGGAAAATGAATTCACTTCATTACAGAGCAAAAGCATGATATATATATACAAACAGAGAAAGGGAAACAAATAACGGAATAATTAAATATAGTTAATAATTGTTGTAAAATCGCTTGTGTAAGTAGAGGGTAGTTTGTTGTTTGGTCTTGTTTGAGTTGTAAAATTGCGTTTAATTAAGGGTAAATACCATTTTGGACCCTCTGTTTTACAAAAGTTACCAATTGGACCCTGTGTTTTGTTAAATGACAAAATGGACCCTGTATTTTCTAAAATAGTACAAATAGGACCCTGAATTGATTTTTTATCAAAATAAAGTTTAATTATAATCCGATCTAAAAGTGCTATGACAAAACTGTTTACATTTTTTATATCTGTTCGTATTAAGCATTGTTTTCAAGTTGGCTGTATTAAAAAAAAAGTTGTCAAAAATTAAGCTCAGGGTCCTATTTTTACTATTTTAGAAAATACAGGGTCTATTTTGTCATTTAACAAAACACAGGGTCTAATCTGTAACTTTTGCAAAACACAGTCTAAAATGGTATTTACCCTTTAATTAATGAAGTTTCTTTTTTTTTTTTTTTGATAAAAATTTAAAAATTAAAAAAAACAAGAACAAAATCTGAAAAAAAAAAAAAATACTAAAAAATGACCAATTTTAAGTGTGTTGTGTATATTTCTCTCTAATTTATATGTTATGATATAGTATCTAACTATTAATTAAAAATAATGCAGGAACTTACAGCCATTTAAGACTAGACAAATCTCCTAAGCTGCTTGGTATGGTCCCTGTGAGTTGATTATTCGATAAATCGCTGAATATATAATGAAACATACATTAGAAATTCAAAACTAAGTATTGCTTAAGGCAATAGTGAAAAAACTAGTTGTAACAAAACAAAGAGTAGAATTTGTAGCCTTACAGGGTTTCTAAGTAAAGCAAACTCCCCAAGCTAAACGGTATGGAACCTTGGAGATTGTTGTCGGACAGAACACTGCTTAGTTCACACGAGAATGTTGTCATTAATTCTTGTTATTAAGTCGTATAGATAATATTATTCTTATCTTAATAAAACAAAGACCCAATTTATTTGAAATTGAGATTTTTATTTGTATCTTATAAAATAATAAGTATACTTGTTATTAATATTAAGGTGGCGTTTAGTTAGAAGTAATGAAATGGAATGGAAAGGAGATAATTTTCATTTCATTTCTTTGTTTCGTTGCATATTAAAGTGTTAGAATGTCATTCCTTCATTTTCATTATTTTGGTGGAATGACTATTCCATTTTAAAATGGAAAAAAAAAAAAAAAAAAAAGACCATTCCAATATATAATGAGAAAAAATTTAATAATTTTTTTATTAATTTTAAATTTTATTTCATTACGCCACCTAAATGGAATTTGAATCTTAGGTATTATGGCATCCACCTCAACTAACTAAGCTATGAATATTTATTGCTTATAATACACTTAAATTTTACTTAAATAAAAACTTAATAAAATGTTTAATTTTTTTATTTTGGGCCCCGAAAAACATGGACTCTAGGCACGGGCCTAGCCTATCTATGCCTAGGACCGGCCCTGCCTAAGTGTCTAATATCATATACTCTTTTATAATTGGTTAAAAATTTCTCATATCAATTATTAGATTCAAATACGTGGAATTGGATTTAAAATGCACCAATATTAACAATATGTCAATCATTAGTATTTCTGAATTTGTAAGACAAAACAATAATAAAAGAGAGATAATAAAAGTACTAATTACAGTTTCTTCAGCCACGGAAGATTTCCCACTTCATCATCTATGTATCCATTAAGACCCAATTTATTTAAGATTCTGCCCAACAAAAAATGATCAGTACTTTGTAATAATTAATCATGAGCTAATTAGGTAATTTTGACTAACATATATAATACTATATTACGTACTAAAAAACCAACTGAATATATGGTATGTCATCTTACATTAAATTTCCTGTAAATACTTACATTTCTGTAATGTGGGAAACTTCTGAACCACATTCGCAATTGATTATGTAACCGTAGTTTCTGAGAGTGTTCATGCAATAAGAGGAACTAATCGAAGGGGAAGTGACCTTCGATTTGAACTGATTTATAACGATGTTGAGAGAAAACACTGCCAAATAATAATTAATTACAACCAATAACGTTAGCCTAAACATTATAAGAAACCAGTTCATGTATTTGTTATTTTGCATTGCGGTTGAACTAATATAGAATTTTCTGCAAAATAATAAAAAGACATCCCTCAGTAACAGAATCTTTTCCCCTGTATTTTTTTCTTTCAATATTTTTATTTGATCTTTTCGCTGCTTTATTTATTAGTATTTATTTCTTTTAAACAAAAATTTTAATTCCCTGTTTATGTTCTTCGCTAAATTATTATGTTTGAGAACACTAAATTATTAATCTTTGCTAAATAAAGATAATCTACAATAATGAGTTGAAATTGGATAGAATACTAGTAAGAAATTACACTCGAATAATGTATTATATTTTATTTTCATGTGACACGTGAAGGAAAACATCTTTTTAATAATTAAGTATTTTATGTTTAAAATATTAGATAATATTACCATTTAAATTTATTTGTATGTATTCATTTCATACAACATTTATATGAAACATATTTTGTTGTATGTTACATATTTCAGCATAAATTTTGAATATATATGAGGCTAATTTATTCAAAACATCATAAAAAAATTATAAAAAGAAGGATATTGACAGTAAAATTATATGAATTTTATATTTTTTAATACTTTATATTATTAACATGATTAAAATTATATTTACATATTTAATATCAATCTAAATATTTATTGTATTATATTACTTATTGTAAATTATTTATAAAATTTTATTTATAATGAATTAACTTATTAATGTATAATAATATTTAACGATCAATTTGTATGATTTTGTAAATATATATTTAAGTGTATATATTTCTAAATTATTTTTTTCTTCACATTTTTTTTTTATTACGTTCTTTTTATTGTAAACTAAAAAAAAAGGCCAATATATGTATATATGAATATAGTTTTACGTTTATTATGTAACGAACCTTCACTGGCAGGCAACGGAGGACACCACGTCTTTACTGTAGTGGCGGTCAAAGGCTGTGGCGTTCTAGCCTTATTTCCAAGAGAGCTGCGTTCAGGATAAGCAACTCCGAGGGCTACTGCTCTTTGAATTTGGAATAAGTCAGAGCCAGAGTAAAGGAAGATGATGATGATCAAGTACTGATGAATAAAAACTTTATTATTATAACCTAAACCACCAAACCAGGCCTTATTCCCCATTTTGCTTTTTCTACCTCAAACTTGTAATATCTATTCTATAAACAACTAACATATATAATTTCTTACTCTTCTATTCTATATTATAACCCACCTATATGGCTAGTCAAAGAGATATTTTTTTTTTGGACCCTATAGCTAACGATATTCTTTAATTTTTTTTTAAATGTTTGATTATAATTTTATTTTGGGATATTTGTGTGGAAATCTTCTTTCTAATTGTTACACTTATGGTTATAATAAAAAAACTAATGGTAAAATTATTTTATTTTATAATTTTGTTATAGATGTATTATTTTTGAATTATTAAATGTCAATTAAACTCCTCATATTTTTGTTACTTATTTAATTAATACATAATATTCTTCTTAGTTTACACTTAATAGTTAAAAAAGAAATACCATTACAATAAATTCATAAAATAGGCTAATTAGTAATTTTTCTCCCTGAACTTTGACATGTACCAAATCGTGCCCCTGAACTTTTTTGGCCGCCCCCCGAACTATTGAGATTGTTAAATTTAAGGACTTTTGTCTAATTTCATTCAATTTTACCGTTTCAGTGATTGTTTATGTATTAAACCATACTGCCCAGACTTTGATATTTACCAAATTATGTTCTTCAAACTTTGATATGTACAAAATTATGTCATTTGAACTTTTCGTTCATGTAAGAATTTTTTTACTAAAATTAGACAAAAGTCCTTAAATCTAACAATCTTAATAGTTCAGGGAAATTTTTAACTGCCAAAAAAGTTCAGAGAGCATGATTTGGTACATGTCAAAGTTCCGGAAAAAAAATTACTAATTAGTCCATAAAATAATATTTATAACATATGTAATAATTATAAATATTAAAAAAAATTCACTTTATTTTTATTGAAAACAAAATTACACTATGCTGACGGACTTTAAATACATTTAGGAGGCGTTTGGTTGGGAGGAATGAAAATATAGGAATAGGAATGGGAATGGGAATAGGAATAGGAATGGAACGGAATAAAATTTAAAATGCATAAAAAAATTGATAAGAAAATAATTAATTTTTTTTTCTTGTTACATTGGAATGGTCATTCCTTCCTTTTTAAAATGGAATAGCCATTCCACCAAAATGGTGGAAAGGGCATTCCATTGGAATGCCATTCCAATACTTTAAAATGCAACCAAACAAAGGAATGGAATGAAAATTGTTTCCTTTCCATTCCATTCCATTTCCTTACCTCCAACCAAACGCCACCTTATGGAAAATTAAAATATTAGTTTTGGCTCTCATAAATGTTACGTCACTGCGTGAGGTAAGAACTTTACTTTTTCTTGTAGTTCATCTTCGAATCACGTGGTTAGGTAGGTATAAACATATCTTTATATCTATTTTATATAAAGTCTGCATATATAACTGAATTCTTAATTTATGAGTAGCTTTTTTTTAAAATAATTTTCTATTCAAAAATAATAATTTTTTTTTATTAAGATGTATTTTAATATTAATTTTTAAATAAATTAATATTACTTTTAAATTTTAATCGAGTTTATGAGAAATTTATGGGTAACTTTTTTTTTAAAATAATTTTCTATTCAAAAATAATAATTTTTTTTATGAAGATGTATTTTAATATTAATTTTTAAATAAATTAATATTACTTTTAAATTTTAATCGTATAAACCTAACCGGAAACACAATCTCTGAAAATTCTCAATAAAATAACTAACCCCAAGAGGATGAGCAACCAATCGTGATTATTTAGGATAATCATTTATAATTTCTTTTTCTAAATCTCAAACCCTCAAACCCTATATTGCTATTGAATTATTGCCTCATCTATTCTCTTTGATCTTTCAGCTTCTATGCTGTGATTCATGGCCTCTCTGTTGCGATTCCTCACTTTTTGTTGATTTGGGTGTAATATTCAGTGTTCTATTAGCGAGTTATCCTTTGTTGCTCAAGTAATTATTTATTTGAGTAAGTCTTCTATTCCCTTGCTATATTGCTTTACTTTTAAACAGCTTTGGGATATGCAAAATATAATGTCATCGGTTAGAGAGTTTGTTGGGCACACCAAAAGTAACAAGATATCATTTTCAATTTATAATCCTTTAATTTTTGATGATGCTCATTTTGAAAGGCTAGGTGTAATTGTAATGTCGGAGTAGCTAGATTTTTCCCAGAAGATAAAACTCACATCAGCACCGCCATTGCTGGCACCCATTCTAACGAATACTATTCTTCTAAGCTCATATCTAACACACAATCCTATGGGAACAACATAAAGTTGGGTTGAACCAAGATGAGATAAACATTTTTAAGTGTAATACCTTTTAATATAATAGAAAATACCTAGCATAAAATTTAGTATAGGTGCCTCGCACGTAACTTTTTACTAGTATATATTAAAAGTGTCTATTTAACGATATTTCTTGGTTTAACAGAATATACCTTAAAAATAAAAGAATATTCTATTGAATTTAACGATATTTATAGGTTTGATCTGCCGTTAACAAATAAACTCAATAATTAAACCAAAAAATTAAACAATCTTTTTTTAAATTAAAAAAAAAATCAAAAAATTAAACAATCTTTTTTTAAATTAAAAAAAAATCATCTTAGCCACATATCTCTCTAACAAACCGTATAAAATAATACATTTTTTTTTTCTAGAAACATAAAGTTACAGACTAATTTCATTAACAATCATCAATATAAAATTTAAACTCTATATTAAAAAATACCTTTTTTTTCTAGAAACATAAAACTACATACTAATTTCATTAACAATCATCAATATAAATATTCAAGTATGAATACATCAAAACAATTCAAAATCAGAACCAATAAATATTCAAGTATTTCAATAAATTCATAAACAAATAAATCAGAACAATTCAAAATTTCAAATCAAGAAAATTAAAAGTTTAGATTTATAATCTTTACAAATATGAAAAACTTAAATAGATTTATCTACCATTGTTGTTGACGTTGCTTAGTTACTGAATTTTTAAACAAAAATCACTAGAACTTATATAAAACTAATATTTACGTGGCTCGCCACGTAATCTCGTCTAGTATATACATATATATATATATGGAAAGCTCATAGAGAAACTCTAAAAATAATAATCTGTCCAAACAAATATTATTAAAAATTGCCATAAGTTTAATTTTTAATTATAAATAAATATTTAATTAATTTTTATCAGTAATAATACTTCAGTTATAATTTTAAAATTTCTGTAATATTTGATTATTAAGTGTTATGTAAATTTATATTTTTTTTAAAAAAATTAATTTAAATATACCTATAAAAAAATAAATAATGACTTGACATTTAACATTAAATACTTATATTTTAAAAATATAACTTAAGTATTATTATCGCAAAAAATTAAACTAGCTTAAATAATCATTTACAATAATTAAACTTATGCAATTTGTAAAAGAAACTCTAGCAAATGTGGACAGTTAGCTTCATGACAAAGTTCAATATTTTCGTGGAAAGTGAATATAGTAAAGACACCAATAATTTATTAAAAAGAAAAGCTACCTGCAATAATGAAGAATCGCACTGAGGCAATAATGAAGAATCGCACTAAGGCAATAATGATATAAGATTATTTTTTTAAAAAAAAAATGTTATGATAAAATTTTAATAATTATATCAAATACTAATTTTTATAAAAAAAAACAAATTATATTTTTTTTATATAATTTTACAATATTTTATAAAAATATATAAAAATAATAAAAAAAAAATTAGTAACAAAAAACAACATCAAAATAACATAAAAAATAAAATACAAATAACAAAAAAGTAATAGCAACAAAATAATAAAAATACAACATAAAAATATATTAAAATACCATTTGTATAAGTAAAATCTAAAAAAGGTCAAAATTATAAAAATTTCCGTACAGACCGTATTTTATAATTTTTTTTATTATTTTTATATTTTTACAAATTATCCCTTTATTTTATTTTAATGTTACTTTTTTTAATCATATTTTATTTACTTTTTAATGAACTTAGATGTATTAATATAAAATTAAATAAATATTTAGTTAGCTCAATTATTCCTACATTATTATTTCTGCGCAAAAACATGTTATTCCTACACTATTATTTAAGTAATTTTGCTGCAAAAAAAAATGAATAAATACTATTTTGAACTCAGTATTTTGTAAAATTTATTAATTAGATCCTTTATTTTGTTAAATGAGAAAATAGATTCTATATTTTCTAAAATTGTATAAATAGAATCCTGAACTGATTTTTTTTTTCAAAATAAAACTTAATAATAATCTGATTTAGAAATGTTATGGCAAAACTGGTTAAATTTTTTGTATCTGTTCGTATTAAAAATGATCTTAAAGTTAGTATATTAAAAAATAAACTTTTGAAAATTGAGTTCAAAATCGTATTTTTACCATTTTAAAAAATATAAAATCCTTATTGTTAGTTATCAAAATAGAGAATCCAATTAATAATATTTGTAAAATACAGACTACAAAACATTATTTACCCGCAAAAAATTCATCAAGTCCATGCCGGTTACAAACGTTATACTGTAAATACATGTTAATCATTTGTTTTTTTTTTCACTAAGAAAGAAGATTCATTCAAGAATAGAGAAGGCAACCTCAATGGGGGACAGTTCTCCCAAATCAAATTCACCACTCACCAGCAGTGATTTTAGAACAATGAAAACACTTAGCATTGCTAGGTCATTCAAATAATTCTTAACTAAATAATAAACAGCATATTACAAACAACAAAATAAATTCATAACCATATTTATAGTGATATATAGACACCCACACAACTTTTTTTTTCCTTGATGGAACACACCCTTGAGGTGATTAATTAATTAAAAAGAGGAAAATCCAGAGACAATAATTTAACCTTTTAATCAAGAGTTAAGAACCTATATTAGCAAGAGCAAATTGAACTGCATTGTTGACTGAATTATTAACAGATATAAATGACAATGGATTGAATGGAATTGGATTCTCTCGATTGGTAATATCAATAATGGATGGATAGTACTAGATTCCAGTATTCAATAAGAACAGTCCAAGGCATAAAGTGACCTAATCTTTTTAATAAAATATAGATATTTCATATAAAAATATGTTAGCTAAAGCTACTTTAGCATTGTTCCAAAATAAATAAAAAAGTGACTTTAGTCACTTCAGCTCTGTCCCGGCCTTCCCTACTGGCTTGGTGGGGATATATGATTTTTAAAGAATTATTTATACCACGTGAATTTTTTTTTTCTTTTATTGTGGGACAGAATTGTTTTAAAAAATATTGTATTTTTTTCTGTGTTAAGTTTTTACTGTTGTTCTACAGTTATTTTTTAGTTGTTCCACTGTTGTTTTTATTTGCTATGTTTTGTGTTACACTGTTGTTCTATAAAAACACAATACTTTTAAAAAAAATTTCATGTGGTAGTACTTTATAAAAATTAACCTAAATTTTAATATTTTTGTAAGTAGTCTATTTTTAAATGAGTTTTGTCGTACAAAGCACAACTGCAAAAATTATTCGTATTCTATTATAATTATTAAATTAAATTAAATAAAACTGAATTTTTATTTTACTTATTTTTTGTTAAATCTCAATACAATTAATTTAAGTAGCATTTTGTAACATTTTTTATTTGTTAAAATTGGAAAAGTAAAAATATTTTTTTAAAAAATATATTATATAAAATTGTTTTCATTTTTCAATTTTTTAATTGAGAATTAATTTTTTTTTTAAAAAAAAAAAATTCACTTTCGAAAATTTTTAAACAATTTTTTTTCTTAATCAATATTTTAGACTCCGACTAGTCTCGAACTCTGACTCGGATACAGACCCAGACTTGAACGCTGACCCCAAACGCCAACCCCGACCCTGGCCCCAGACCTGAACCTAAACCCGAATTTAGACCCCGATTCTAGACACAGGCCGTAAACACGGACGCAGATCCGGACCCCGACCCCTATTCGAACTTGGATACCAACCTGAACGTGGACCCAAGTTAAATAAAATTTACTAAAAATTTACTAAAAATACTTTTTTCATGATTTTAAAATTGAAAAACAAAAGTTGATATAGAACACATTTTTTGTTTTTCAAAAATAAAATTTTAAAAATAAAAATATTACCAAATACCATCTAATATATATATAAATATATAAGTGTGATAATTTATATTAAAATATATATTAATGATAATTTATATATTAAAAAATATATTAGAAGGTTACTAAACACTAATGATAATTTATATATGTGTGAATTAAACTATTAGAATCTCACTTAATGAAAGACAATCACAATTAGTCGTACTTGGTTCATCAGGTTCATGAATGTTATTGGAGTGTCAGTCAACCCCAAGGACATCGCCAGAAATTCATAGTGTTCATATTAAGTACAAAAAGTAGTCTTGGGAATATCCTCCTCTTGAATCATCAACTGGTGATAACCAGATCGTCTATCATTGGCAAAGGATCTTCACTGTCAATTTATTCAACTCTCGGTAATCAATACACATCCTTAGTGGCCCATTTTTTTAACGAACAAAACTAACGCACCCCAAGGCAAGGTACTCGGCCTAGTAAACTGCAAATTCAGCATACCTTGCAATTGAACCTTCAGTTCTTTTAATTCTGCTGGTGCCATCCAATACGGGGCCTTAGAAATAGGCTCTACCCCCGGTATCAATTCAATCTCAAAATCAATCTTCTATTTTGGCAGTAACCCGGGTAACTCCTCTAGAAAGATATCTAAAAATTCCCGTACCAGTGGGACGTGTTCAAGTTCCACTGGTATATCCCTTGTGATATCCACCACGCTAGCTAAATAGACAATACATCTATCTCGTAATAAGTCTCTTGCCTTAAGCATCAAGATCATTGGAATTCGAGATTCTTGAACCCTTCCCACAAACACAGATGGGTCCTCACCATCGAGTTTAAATGTTACCACCTCTTTTTACAGTCAATGGTTGCATTATACTTTGCTAGCCAATCCATTCCGAGTATTACATCAAAATTTTATAAGTCTAATTCGATTATATCCATCGACAATTCTCTACCCGCCACATGCACTGGAAGGGACCTAACCCACCTGTTGGAGATAACTAACTCCCCAGTAGGCAACAAAGTACGTACCAAAATTATTTGGTAAAACATCAATGGGCTTGTTCAAACTACAGATCACTCTAGTCAATATAGAGAATTGCGTAGCACCAGAATCAATAAAATATATAACATACTACCACCAATAAAAATCTGATCTGTCAGGATAGAAGGACCAGCAACAGCCTCTGCTTGGGTCAAAGCAAATACCATAGCAAGAATAAGAGCATCCTCTTTCTATTGTTCTGGTTTCAAAAATTGTGAGCAATTCCTCTTCAGATGGCCTACTACCCCACACTGGAAGCAGGCACAAGCTTGACAGTCGCCCTAATGGCGTCTCTTGCACCTTGGGCACTCACGATAAGTTCTCCAATTCTTGTTTCTACCTCGATTGAAACCTTGATTACCTTGAAATTTCTTATTGGGACCCGTGGCTGGTGGATCATTGGGTCTTTCCTTGCGGTCATTAGGGTTAACACCCCTACTCGAACCAACATTAGAAGACAGGCTCCAAAAATCTCTTCTCATATTGCACCTCTTTTGGATTTGATCTTCATCACCCTCAGCTGTAAGGACTAACTCAACCAATTGAGCATAAGTTCGAACAAACCCTTGCTGTTTAGCAGCTACAACCACATCTCGAGTAATATGTTCTTCCAACCCCTAACAAACCTGGCCTTTCTAGCAGCCTCAATGGCCACTTCATCAAAAGAAAACTTAACCAATTGGTCAAATTTGGTAGCTGTAATATCCAGTTTAAAATAGTATTTAATTTTTTTTTGGATATTAATTGTGCGAGGATAATTATCTCATTTATTAATGTTGTTAGTGAGTTAATATTATTGCTTAGAGTAGCTGTACCAATTTTCTAAAGAAAGTTAAAGTTGTATTAACTACGAAAGTAAAATATTATGATATTTTCATAAGTAGGTAATCGTTTAACTGATATGCAAGTCCATTAGGATTTTCTTATAATATATCTATTAGATTTAATTAAGTGTATAAGTGGTATTAAATAATATTATTATTTAATTAATGTTAGAAAAATCTTAAGTTTAGAGAAATTCGCAGGTTTAGAAAATGTTTTACTAAAATGGCCAGATATCTGGAGTTTTATAACTCCGATTGAGGTGATTCCCGTGGCGTTGGAAAGATAATTCAAAGATCTATAAATTTTGTAGAAATAACTATATCATAATTCGTAATTTTTCTAGGTCAAAACTAACCCCTAAAGTTACGAGATTGAGAGCTTACAATTTAAATTTAAAAGTAAGATATTTGTTTATTTAATAATTTATCATATTATTATTGCTATTATGTAAATATTATTATTATTCATAAAACTAAATCTGATAAGAGTTAGATAGTATAGGTTTCCTTCAACCCTAAAATTATATCGTTCTTTTCTTCCCACCCATCTGAGCAAGATTAACCCTAAAATTTTCAAGTCATCTTTCCATTACATCCTTAGCCAAATCTATACCTCTCTTCACTCTCATCTTTGATCACCATCATCTTATGTCTATCGATCCAAGCAGCTTGATGTATTTGAGGTAAGAAACTCTACATTTACTAATTTATTGATCACAATAGGAGAATATTTGTAGGTCTCCTTTTCTTATTTTTCAGAATGAAACATGTCTCAGTAAAACTGTCATATCTCTTTAAATACTCATCCGATTCTCACAATCTTAGTGTCTATAGAAAGCTTATTGAATTTTCCATAATTATTATGAAGAAAGGTTTTACTGAATCGAAATTTATCTATGCCAAAAATTAGTATTTCTACGCTGTTTATTGTAAATCGTTTTTCATATTTTCTATATAAGTTGTCTCAGTAAAATCCAAATATCTCTCTAAATAATGATCCGATTCTAGCGATCTTGGTACCGTTGAAAAGATAATTCAATGTTCTAAATGTTTTATGAAGAAACTATTCACCAATTATTGATTATTCTAAGTCGAAATTATTGTTTTATTTCTGTAGTCCGAAATCCATTTGCTTTCAGGATTTCTAAAAAAAATTGTTTCGGTAAAATATTTATATCTCTTACGTTATAACTCCGATTTTAAAGATTTTAGTGTCATTAGAAAGGGAATTCGATTTTTTCTAAAACTTTTATGAAGAGAGTATTCTCTTATTTGGAATATTTTAGTATCAAAACTTTGTATTTCCGAAGTCTCCTGTGATTCGTTACTCCATATTCCTTCTCAGAAATAGTTTCAGTAAAACTATCATAACTCCCTCAGTTTTAATCTATTTTTAATGATCTATATATCGTTGGAAAGATAATTGAATTTCCTGTAATTTTTATGAAGGAAACTTTCACTGAATTCGTGTAGTTATTGGTCAAAAATAGTGTTTTTTATGCTGTACTGTAAGAGTGTGAATGTTAATGTTAGGGCCTTGACCCATGTGTTGTTATAGGTAGTAGTGACGAGATAACAAGTCTTAAGCAGCGGGATTTGAGGTAAGGAAATTAGATAGTTTTGTATGTGTTTATCCGCATAAATTTAAATTCTTTATGTATTAAAATATGATTTATGATTTGTTATTATGAATATGTATATGGTACTGAGAATGTGTGGTATGGACACAATATGAGTTTGTGAATTGATACATAGATTATGGTTGTATGACTAGTATATATTGTATGTTGTATTTGTATGTTTTAGGTTGTATGTTGTATGTTGTATTTGTATGTTGCATGTTGTATGTTGTATGCTAACGTCTCAGGTAAAGTGGGGGACCATGGTGGGGTATGATACGGGATAAGGCCGTTGAATGTAGAGATACCCTACCCTGTATTTTTCTGAGTCGTGTATGAAATTATTATGGGGGGTATGATACGGGATAAGGCCGTTGAATGTAGAGATACCCTACCCTATATTTGTCCGATTTGTGTATGACATTATTATGGTAAGGTATGATACAGCGACAATGCTGTTGAATATAGAGATACCTTATTCTATAGCAATTGTAGGGCTAAATGTGCCCAGGTTATTGTAGGGCCAGTTAAGCCCAGATTGTGTATGGAGTGGCTATGATACACCACATTATGGTAAAGACATGATATGATTGAAATAATTATTATATGTTATTGCTATGATTGTGTTATGAGTATGATGTCAAGGTTGTGATCCCTACATATATGTAATGGTTTCTTTTAGTACAAATATATGGTATGTGATATAGCTTTTCATGTCTGGAGTTATTTAAGTTACAATTATGAGCTAAGGTATACAATATTGTTAAGACTGGATACGTTAATATTATAAAGAATCGTATTATTGTGAATTTTAAGATATGTTTAGTGTATTGAATGCTATTGTATGTTAAGCATTTCCTTACTGAGCTTTTAGCTCACCCCCTTACTTTCCCCCTACAGGCAATAGACAGGGAACATTGAATGTAAGTTTGATGAGTTGGGTGAGTTCTGGTATGTATACTGCGAGGGGCTATGGACGAGCAAACGGTCTAGAGCGCCGGTGGAGCCTTGGTTTTGTTTTTTTTATAGTAAAGTAATTTGAGCTCAGTGGAATGTTACAATTTTTTTTTCTTTTGCACTCAACTACTTATTTTGTTTTTAATATGAATGATCATTCACCTTTTTGCATATTTATTGTAAAACCCATTGTGTATTTCCAAACAGATTTGAATCTTTTTAATTAATGCATCAAAATTAATATTTTGTAAAATAAGGCAAAATATTGGGACGTTACAGTAGCATACTTTGTCACTGTCATGCTGCCCTGAGTCAGTCGTATGAACTCTTTGGTCTTAGCAGCACGAATGGATTCATTGTAATACTTTTCATAAAATAAAGTTTGAAATGTATCCCAAGTCATGTTATTAAGATCATGACCTTGAGACACGATTTTCCACCATATACGAGCGTGCTCTTATAGCATGAATATGGCACACCCAACCTGATCGTTACCCCTCGACTCGCATAAAGTCAAAGATAGACATTATCATGTTAATCTACTGCTTCGCTTTAAGTGGGTTAGCACCACCCTCAAACACTGGCAGGTTCTGCTTTCTAAACCACTCATAAAACGACTCCAAATGATTTCCCACGTCCTGCGGCACAACCAGAGGTGCCAGAGGAATAAGATTAGAAGCAAGCCAAACTTGCTGCTCTCTCAATTTTCTAATTTGATCTCATTGTTATCGTATGGTCTCTTGTATTGCAGCATACATTTGTTCCTAATTTAGTGGTGGTGGAGGATTCACATAAAAAAATTAAAATCAAATTAATATATATATATAAGAAACTGTAATCGAATTTATATATAAATATATGAAACTGTAATCAACAAACAAAAAAGCAACACTTTATAATTTTCTATATATACATATACCAAAATTTAATTGAAAATTATAACAATATTGTTATAAATCTTTAAGAATTATTATAGATATGCTCTTGATACTAGATGTTAGAATACTATAATTTGAATTAAACTCTAATTAATTCAGGAGAATCAAACAATAAAATTAAAAATTAGTAAAAACATACCGAAATCCATCAAATCAATTGTAAAAAGGTATGATCTTTCAATTTTGATGAAATATCAACTTCATTAAATCAACTTTCTGAGTACAAAATGTCTAGTATAGAAACTGGAACATTAGACGCAGAAATAAGACGACCAGAGAGAGACCGTGACATCCTAACAACAGCATGTGCTAGACGGTTTGCTGATCGTTTAACAAAACGGATTTTAACAAAAGGCAAAGAAAGCATAAGTGAAATACAATCTTGAACCAAATTCCCAAGAAAAGAGGTGAGCGGCTCCGGATAGCTTGGATAGGATCAATACCTATTTATTAATAACTAAAAAAACACTTATTATTTTTTTTTACTATTTCTAATTTAGCCCTTTATCAAATCAGAAATTATCTCAATAGTATCCACATATTAAAATGATGACAATCATAAACTTTATTCTAAAATAGATCACATATATTTGAATTATTTATTTTATAACTCAACACACATTTATACATCTAACTTTTCCCCAAATAAATAAATTTCTAAGAAAAAATTGACTGAGTTAGAGAACAATATGGACTTAGAGTATACAACCAAAAATCAGGGGCCTCAATAGATATATATATATATACTAGCAAAAACTACGTGCAAGGCACGTATACTAAATTTTATATTTTATACTAGTTTTTTCTATGTTATTTGAAAGTGATACAATTAAAAATTAAAGAAAAACTATTATTAGGTATTAGGTGAGATTATTATTATGTGTATCTAAATATTATAGTTTATAATGTTGTCAATTAAAAGTGAATACCGAATGCAATATATTAGTGTTTAAGAAAGTTTGATGATTTAAATATGTTCTTAAGTTAATCCAAAAATAAATTAAAAATTGATGTTCCAATACTTAAAGAAACATTACTTAAATGGGTGTAAGATAAAAAGAAAATTAAAAATCAATCTCTAAATTGTTGATAATTGAAGATAGCATTTGTCGAAAAATTGTAGATAAGAAAACTAATGATAGTCATTGGTGGATTTCAATCTTCATTTGCTTCGATAGAGACAATAGTGTAATTTTTGTATTTTGCACTTTTCATTCTAGCAGGGTCCACATATATCTGGATTGTCCATTTTTTCGTTGATAAATTGAATATGGTAGTGTCGACAAAAAGTGAAAACCATGTTTAACAAAAAGTGATAGTATTCTATAACAAAATACTATTAAATTATTTGAATTTAAATTATTTTAAAATACTATATTTTATTAAAATAAAACTCTATACGATTAAAATTTCATATTTATCGTTATTCAAAAAGAAAAAAAATTAATAAAAAAAAAAGAAAAAAAATGAAAAGTTTCTATTATTATCTCTACTGTCTTTCTAGATGTGAATAATGGTTTCTTCTTTCTTTCATATTCTTTTTTATTTTTTGTATATTGTGTTTGCAGCATATATGTAAATTATTACGTAACTTTAAAAAACTTTGCTCCTGGAAACTAATGCATATGCAGAGCACTTAGAATCATTTGTTAGCTGTAAACTTTGTTGGGTTTTTTTTTGCTATTGATGCTTGGTTTTGTGAACTTTGATAAAATTCACGCTTCTTTTTTATTATTATTATTACTTATATATTTTGTTATTAAGTTGTGAAGAAGAAAAAAGAGAAGTGTGGATTGGAATATTATGTGTGATCCTATGGGAATATTATAAATAATTAAAGAAAACCCAATCGTAAATGTACAATAATAAAAACTCAATCGTATTTTTTTTATTTAATAGGATTTATTTTATTATATATAAATAAAAAGTGACCCATGAATTTCTCATAAACCATTTTATTTTTAATAATAAATCATTTTATTTTTAATAAAAATAAAAAGTCACCCATGAATTTCCCATAAACCATTTTATTTTTAATAATAAATCATTTTATTTTTAATATAAATAAAAAGTCACAATTTCCCATAAACTATTTTATTTTTAATAATAAATCATTTTATTTTTAATATAAATAAAAAGTCACTCATGAATTTCTCATAACCCAAGAATTCTATTATTTATATAGAATAGATATATATATTTATATATTTATATATATTGCATCTCTGTATGGGACTGGGTTCACTATATGCTTTGAAATAACAATTTGAGGGATCGAGTTCTGGAAAACTCGGCCAGAGATCACTTTGGCCAAACACTAATTCAAAGGACACTTCGCACACGATCCCCACGAGATCCGTAAGTACATAACTGAACTAATTAAAACAACATATATATATTTATATATATATTACATACTACCATCATTTGGTTCTTAACTAATAATAATAATTTTTTCCCACACTACTCCATCATATATTAGGTACAGGTCTTTTTTCAAAACTCTCGATTGATTCCTCTATAAAGTATATATTTATATATCTTACTTCTTTTTCGAAATATTGAAATAATATGACTAATAAAGATGATTTGAAAGAGCTTGGATATTCTTTTCCTCCATCTCTAAACTCTGTTATTTGTAAATGACTTATCTGTTTAACAAGTTTTTATCCTAAAAAAAATGATTTGAAAGACTTGTTCTTATTTTGATTGCATGAGTTCAGTTATCTTAACTTTTGTTTCAGTGTACTAGTACAGCGGATGAAACTTATATTATATTAATTAGGCAAAAGAGTAAGAATGAGATCTGTACCTTATCATTTTTTTAATTTTTTTTTTTTTATCATTATTATATATTTTTAGGATTTTTGGTTCTTCCTCTAAAACATAACTACCGAGCCTCTCTTTCTTATCGATCGAGATGACCGTATTTTTTATTTTTTTGGTAAAAAAAATTGTATATGTGCACTGTGAGTCTCTGCACATACATATCATTAGTATTACTTTATAATTTATTATTATCATTATTATTAAAAATGTGTTCTCTTCTAATTATGCAGGTTTGTTGGTTAATTCTTTGAGTACGGGTAAGCTTTTATTTCGGCGATCTGTATTTTTATTCAGACCTTTTGTTTTGATCTTTTGTTGGTTTTTTGTTTTTAATATTAGAAAAATAAAAATACCTTCTAAAATTATATTTTATAAAAATAGTTTTTTTTTTTTTTGATTGAGAATTAAAATTTTAATTTTTTTTAAAAAATTACTTTCAATTTTTTTTTAAATAATTTTTTTTATTAATATTTTACACACCCACCCTAACCTAGACTAACCCAAACTCCGACCCAAACACTAACTCGGACCCCGATTCCGTTTCGGACCAGACTTAAATAAAATCAAATAAAAATAATGAATTTTATTGAACACACTTTCATTTTTTATTTTTAAAAATTAAAAAATAAAAGTAATTGTAGATTACATTTTTTATTTTTCAACAAAAATTTTGTTTTTATTTTTGTGATTAAAAAATTTAAAAACAAAAGTGTTATTAAATGCTACTATAATTAATTTTTGGATCAGAGTTTTGTTTAAAAAAATTAAAAAGTAAGCCCCTAAATTAATTTGAGTAAATACTATTTCGAACTTTTTACCCCCTATTTTGTTGAATAACAATATAGATTATGTATTTTTCAAAATTGTATAAATAGAACCATAAATTATTTTTCATTAAAATAAAACTTAATAATAATACGATCTAGATGTGTTATAACAAAATTGTTTACACTTTTTGTATGTTTTTTTTTTTTTTTGATAAGTACACTTTTTGTATCTGTTCTTATTAAAAATTACCTTTAAATTTTTTATATTAAAAACAATATCGAAAATTGAGCTTAAAATTCTATTTTTATCATTTTAATTAAAAATACAAGATCTATTTTGTCATTTATCAAAATAAAAAGTTCAATAAATAATTTTTACAAAACACATAATTTTGGTCAAAATTATTTTTAAATATTCACTTAGCTAGGTTTTATATTAAATAATAAATTATATTTGAATAAGTTTGGAAATGAAAAAATGAAAATACTTTTCTTAAGAAAAATACATATAATATCTATTATCTAGCCCGGAAAAAAAGAATGAAAGCTCAAACACATGGTGAGAAAGGGAACACGAAAAATTGGGGAGGGAGAAGGGCGAGAAATAACAATTAAGTTTTTAATTATTTTTTTAATATAATGAGTTTTAGTTTTTGTTTTCTTTATTAGTTTTTTTATTTTGTATTATAAAGTAAATAAAAATTTATATGTTTGTAAACTAAAAGTTAAATGATTTTACGCTCAAAAAAAAGTTAAATGATTTTGGTTATAATAAAAGTATTTTTGACCAAAGTCAGATTTATATAAGCCTGTCTTTGATTTTCCAGAAAAACTATAAATATTAATGATTTAATTCTACAAAATAGGGTTCTAAATAAGCAATGTATTGGCAAAACACGTCTGAAGGAGTAAACATTTTTATTTTTATTTAAAATTTTCTGAGTTGTGGTTCATAGAAAGTATTTTGAACAGAAACTTATACCTCTGTTTTGCGGTAGAATTTTACTTTGTTTTAATTAATTAGTTAGAAGTTTAGTGTTGCATTCCATATAGTGCGTTAGTGTTAGTTACGGATTTCGGTAATAGAAGTGAAAAGCCTAACACAAATTAACTTTGTAAGATATATTAAGAAATCTGATTCAATTTTTTTTTCATGAAAGATCACCATTTATTTATATTTGATACTCTATAAAAATAAAAATAAAATACTAAAGGACACTTACTATTATAACGTGTAACAATATTGTGTAATTTAATATTATGACCCACATTTAAATTTTAATAAAAACTATAAAAAACTATTAATCAATAATAAGATGTCATCTCATAGTATTGTAGATATTGTCCTATATAAAATTGTTGTCCCTACCGGACAGGGACACGTGGATCAGAACGTCTTAATGCTTATATTATTTGCTAAAGTCTTTGTGATATAAGGCAGCATCCGGGACACGCCTCCCGGAAAAGGCATGCTGCGCCCCATACGCTCTCGGATGCCCAAGTAATATTAAGGCATCTCCGCGAGGTGTTAGGCTTCCCCTGAGCAGTCAATTCGCATTTAATGCCGCATGGGAGGAAGCGTGTTGGGACTGCTACACGCAATAAAGTATGACGGCACAACCCCCTATCTGCAGCTGCGAAGTAATGATCATTTAAGTCTATTGACGGCTACACTGTGAAGGGTCACATCAGCCGAAAGACAATAAGGACATTCCACATAAAAGTCCTACTGCACCTAGGGACTTGACCATGCATTACTCATGGTACATTCATTGGGAATACCCATATTTATGGATTTTACTGATACACATGTACAATAATCCTGAGGATTACCCCACCAAAAACACTATAAATACCCCCTAAAAGCTCATTAAATGGGGTCGAGAATTTTGGGTTGCATAAGAGCAAGAAGAGTAAATACTCACCAAGAACATTCTCTGTATTTATAAGAGTAAACACTCACCAAAAACATTGTCTGTATTAAATACATCCATAAATAACACAGACTCGTGGACTAAGGCTCATTAACGCCCCAACCACGTAAAAATCCTCCTCTAATTTTCTTACAGTTCTCGAATCTTATAATATTTTATTGGTTGCCGAAAACCTCGGTCAACATTTTGGTGCTTTCATTGAGAGCTGAAGAAAGCTTCTGCAAAAATACACTTCACGTTACAAAAATGGTGGAGACTAGAAGTACTCGTCAACCTCGCCCTCTAGAGGATGCTCAAGATCCAAATGAGGAAGACGTAGCCTCAAGAGCAGCGGAGGGCTCTGAGGAAGAAGAAGGAATTCCTGACGATGACTACGAGGGAAACCTCGATGAGTATGCCTACGATGAAGGTAGCTACTCAGAGTTGGTGCTTCCAAGGCAAAAAGCTATCGATCACGAAGCTGAGATCGAAGCCCAAAAAGCACAAAACCAAAAAAATGCAAGAGGTGATGCTGGCCATGCAAAAAGCCATGAAGGCGGTTGGCATCCACGTGCATCCTAAGGCAATGACTGCTGGGCCTGGCAAGGAACCCGAGGAATCCTCGCCTAGCACCCAACAGCAAAGGTCTAGAGAGCCTAGCCCCATAAGATATCCCGTTGAGGGAACCAAAAGAAAAACCCTACCTCTACCCCTGGGCGAAAGAAAAAGGCGCAGGATCCGCGAAAGGTCCGCTCAGATTTCTCGAAAGGGAAAGGTCCGCAGAGGGGCAAGCTCCAAAAAGGGAGTCTTGGCCCTCAGGATCGAGAGGACCGAAAAAACGTTTCCGTGCACCAGGATCCCGGAGGTAGAGGAAGAAGAGGACAGAGATGTCCTCCCGTAGATTTGAGAAATCAAATCAACGGGAATCAAGGTGACCTCCGGGATCACCTTGACCAAAAGAAATACGGGTCCGCCGCCTCCACGGGAACGTTAAATGAAGGAATCATGGCGGAGCTCGCCATACTCCGAAAAGATATCGTCCGAGTCTCCCGGAGACAAAAAGGGGACGACTCCGACTCAGACTGTGAGGACCGGAAGCCAAGTGCTAAGCACATCTTGGAAGCAGAGCTCCCCAAGAATTTTAAGATGCCCGAAATGGCAGCTTACACCGGAAACTCCGATCCAAGCGACCGCTTGTCACGGTTTAACCGTGTCATGACGGTCATGAGAGTCAACAATGACGCGAAATGTCTGTGCTTCCCGCTTACTCTAAGCGGGTCCGCGGAAGAATGGTTCAAGAAGCTGGAACCAGGATCCGTGGGCTGTTGGAACAAGTTGCAGACCAACTTCCGGAGACAATTTGTCACCGCACAAAAAGGTTAACCTGGAGGTCAGTGCCTTGACTAACATCAAGCAACTTCCCACCGAGACCTTGAAAAACTACATAAAGAGGTTCCGAGAGGAAGCCTCGAAGACCAAGAAAGTTGATGACGGACAACAACTTGCCCTTCTCCAGGCAGACATCCGTACAGGGACTCCCTTTTGGAACGAACTACAACAAGAGGGGGCTGCAAGCCTTCAGGACTTCCAGAAGAGAGTCGAAAAATATATCAACCTTGAAGAGGCCCAAATAGTGGCCTATGGAGGATACTATCCCACCGGGATAGCAGGGTACATGCCCGGAGCACCGCCCTCGGGTACTGTCCCGACCGCGGCTTCACCGATGAGCGGCATACAGTTCTCTGCTACTCCCGGATATAGTCAGGGCCAGGCCTTGGCACCCGCATCATCCCATTTTGGAACCCCCTCAGGGATAAATGGACAAGCTCCCTCGCACTCCGCTCCAACTGCTAGCCTGGTAGGCCCTTCCCAGGGCTCAAGGAGTAAACGATCCTCCAAAGGCAGCACCCGGACGGAGGAGAAACGCCAAAAAAGGGGGTACACTCCCCAGTACACCCAGTACACGGAGCTGACGGACTCCCAAGAGCGTGTGTACTTTGCTACTAGGAAAAATACGCACTACCGAAGACCACCTCCCTTATACAAGGACAGCTCCCGGAGGGATCCAAACAAAAGATGCGAGTACTACAACGACATTGGGCATATCACCAACGAGTGCAAGAATCTCAAGGACGAGATTGAAAACCTGATCCGATTGGGCCACCTCTATGAGTGGATCAAGAATCGGCTGCCTCACCTCAATCTGTGCCAGGCGACAGGGGTTGTGCCAAAGGGAGCAGCAGGAGTATTGGCTCCAGTTGCTCCGCCGGCGATGCCCAGCACATCCCCGGTCTGCCGCCCAGACCCAACGGGAGAGTAGCCATGATCTCCGGAGGACCCCATATTGGAGGAACCACCCGCAAAGAACTAAAGCGGTACACGGGGGCCGTAAAGCACAATGAGGATTGGGAGGTTACTCAACTCCCAGCTCAAAGGCCGCGGCTGATGGATCAGCCCATCACGTTCACGGAAGAAGACGCCAAGACGGTGCGCTTCCCTCATCATGATCCGTTGGTCATTGAGACCCCCATCGCCAATAAAGTGGTGGCCAGAGTCCTGATTGACAACGGAAGTTCCGTGAACTTACTTTTCAAGGAGGCCTTCATTGCAATAGGCCTGACGAACCGAGACCTCTCACCCAGCAGTTCCCACTCACAGGGTTTAACGGAACAACGCTTATCCCAATGGGAAATATGAGGCTTCCCGTCACTTTGTGCCCGGACACCCCACAAAGCACGTTCAAATACTGCACTTTTGTGGTGGTGGACTGCCCGATCGCTTATAATGCGATCCTCGGCCGACTGGCCTTGGTAGATTTTGGCGCAGTCACATCCATTTGGAACCTGTGCCTAAAGTTCCCTACCCAGGAAGCTGAAATAGGGATGGTGAGAGGAAACTAGGGGGAGGCAAGGCAATGTTACAATGTTGCAACCCACCTGCCCGTACTGATGGTACGGGAAACCATCGAGCCAGGAATGGCTGAAGAAGATGAGTTGGACCTCCGGGTGGGGTCCGAAAAAATTGTGGAATCGATGGAGGATGTCGAGGAAATATCAGTGTGCGACCTCGACTCCACCAAAGTACTCCGGCTGGGAAAAAGCCTAGATTCGGAGGAAAAAGAAAGAATAATAAAAACACTGAAGGGCGCCACCGACATTTTTGCATGGCGCCAAGAGGACATGACCGAATCCACATGTCATCACCCACGTCCTCAATGTCAACCCGGACATGCCACCCGTCCAACAAAAGCGACGCCCCCTCGACTCGGTAAAGGCCGAGGCCCTAGAGAAAGAGGTGGACAAGCTTCTCACGAACAGCATGATCCGCGACGTACACTATCCGGAATGGCTAGCCAATCCGGTCCTGGTGCCCAAGCCGAACGGAACTTGGCGAGTTTGTATAGATTTCACCAATCTAAACAAAGCTTGTCCGAAGGACTGCTTCCCGCTGCCCAGGATCGACCAGATGGTAGATGCCACTTCCGGATTCAAATTACTATCCTTCATGGACGCCTACGCTGGGTATAACCAAATAAAGATGCACACGACGGACCAAGAGTGCACTAGCTTCAGAACTGATAAGGGGGTATACTGTTACCTGGTCATGCCTTTCGGACTAAAGAACGCCGGAGCGACCTACCAGAGAATGGTCAACCGGATGTTCAAGGGCCTCCTGGGACGAAACATGGAGATATACGTGGACGATATGCTCGTCAAGTCTAAAGCATGCAATAACCATGCAGACGACTTAGAAGAGTGTTTTGAGGTAGTCCGGAGATACGGCATGAAGCTCAACCCAAAGAAATGCACCTTTGGGGTCAAATTAGGAAAATTCCTAGGCTTCATCGTCAGCCAGAGGGGGATTGAGGCAAACCCAGAAAAAATCCAAGCTCTCCTGAGCATGCCATCTCCCAGGAAGCATAAAGACGTGCAGAGCCTAACCGGAAAGGTTGCTGCCCTGAGCCGTTTCATCTCCCGGTCTACAGACAAGTGCATCCCCTTCTTCAACATATTGAAGAAGTGTTAAAAGTTTGAATAGTCGGACGAATGCGAGGAGGCATTCAAAAAATTGAAAGAACATATGGCCAAGCCCCCCATCCTGTCAAAACCCGTTCTCGGAGAAGACCTATTCCTATATTTGGCCGTCTCCGAGCACGTTGTCAGCGCTGCCCTAGTCCGGGAAGAAGAGAAAACTCAACATCTCGTGTATTATGTTAGCAAACGCATGATAGGAGCGGAGACGCGGTACCCCATTATCGAAAAACTGGTTTTCTGCCTCCTAATGGCCTCCAGAAAACTAAGGCCATATTTCCAAGCACACCCGATCAAGGTACTGACCAATCACCCACTCCGGCAAGTCCTACAAAAACCAAAAGCATCCGGTAGGCTCCTCAAGTGGGCAATGGAGTTAAGTCAGTTCGACTTACACTACGTTTCCCGAATCTCCATAAAAGGTCAAGCCTTGGCAGACTTCATTACCGAATGCAATGAAGCCGAGGCAACCGCGAATACGCAAACACCATCAATCCCCACATGGAGAGTGTTTGTGGACGGAGCCTCCAATGAAAATGGATCCGGAGCGGGGGTGGCAATGATATCCCCGACCGGACTTCGACTCCAGGCAGCCCTACGGTTCGACTTCTCAGCTTCAAACAACAAGGCCGAATACGAGGCCTTGATAGCAGGGCTGAGGCTAGCGAAAACCGTAGGGGCCAAATGAGTGGAAGTCTACAGTGACTCCTAGCTGGTGGTAAATCAGATATCGGGAGAGTACCAAACGCGTGGTGAGCGAATGGCCGGGTATGTAACAATAGTCCGAGAGCTGCTCCACGAGTTCACGGACTACAAAGTAGAAAGAATCCCCTAGGAAAAGAACGCTCACGCGGACTGTCTAGCTAAGTTAGCTTCAGATAGTGAAATTGAGGGGCTGGGAGTAGTACCAGTGGAACGCTTGGCAGAGCCAAGCATCAAAGTAAAAGAGGCCATAATAACGGTTGGGCAAGAACCCAGCTGGATGGTCCCCATCATAGAATACATAAAAAAAGGTGAGTTGCCCCACGAAAGGGCACTGTCTCGAAAGATTTAGTATCAGGCTCACCGTTATGTAATGATGGATCAAATTCTCTACCGAAGAGGACTCAACATGCCTTATTTAAGGTGTGTATCGGACCCTGAAGCTAGACAAATCATGCTAGAGGTCCACGAAGGATTCTGTGGAGATCATACAGGAGGACCCAGTCTCTCAAAGAAAATATTGAGACAAGGATACTTCTTGCCAACAATGAAAAAAGATTGTATAGACTACGTCCAAAAGTGTGATTCGTGCCAAAGGTTCGCGAACATATTGAGAGCTCCTCCCAATGAAATTACCCTGATGACTAGTCCCTGGCCCTTCGCGGTTCGGGGAGTAGATCTTATTGGGTCCCTGCCAACAGGAAAGGGAGGAGTAAAGTATGCAATAGTAGCAGTAGACTATCTCACCAAATGGACGGAGGCTGAGCCCATGAAGACTATAACTGCTAAAAAAGCACTAGACTTTGTTATCAAAAACATAGTGTGTCGATATGGCCTGCCTCACAAAATAGTCTCTGACAATGGAAAGCAATTTGATTGCGAAGAATTTACTGACTTCTGCAACCAACACGGAGTAGTAAAAAGCTTCTCCGCGGTGGCAAGGCCGCAAACAAACGGACAAGCAGAAGCAGTCAATAAGATCCTAAAGGTTACCCTAAAGAAAAAGCTGCTGGCCTGCAAAAACAACTGGCCCGGACGACCCCCAGAACCACGACCGGCCACTCGCCTTTTTCAATGGCGTACGGTTGTGAAGCAATGGTCCCGGTAGAAACGTTATTCCCGTCCCACAGGAGAACGACTTACGATCCAGCCACGAATCAAGCTTTACTTCAAGAAGCTCTGGATCAAGTTGAAGAGCTCCGGGACGAGTCTCAAATACGGATGGCAGCTTATCAAAAGAAGGTGACCAAATATTTTAACTCCAAAGTTAAAAATAGAAAATTTTCTATTGGAGATATGGTCTTAAGAAGAGTCTTCCCAGCCACCCAGGAGCCCGGAGTGGGGGTACTTGGGCCAAATTGGGAAGGACCATATGAAATCGAGGACGAAATTTGTTCAGGCACTTATAAGCTAAAAAGGATGGACGGAACCATTGTGCCAAGGGCCTGGAACGCCGATCACCTCAGAAAATATTACCAATAGTCCAAAAATGTAACTTAGGCTTCATTTAAAGAGTTTGTACCGTCTAAGTGTATACAACCTCCGCATGTTAAATAAAACTGAGTGCCTTAAAAACAAAGTTTCTATGCAACTCAGGGGGTACTAAGGTCTACCACACGGACAGACAAAAACAGGTCAAGTAAAACATCCTGACCCAAAGGGCAGGTCAAAAAAAAAGTATGCACAAAAAAGAAAAAAGCATATGTATAAACATCCTGACCTAAAAAGCAGGTCCAAAAGAAAGATATGTGCATCAAATAAGATCATATATATATATATATAAAATCCTAGCCCTAAGGGCAGGTCAAAAAATAATTACAAATATGTACAAAGGGCCCGGGGACAGGCCTTAACCAATGTTTCCCCTTGCAAAATAAACAGCTATAAATAAAAATTGTCTTAAATGTAAGTTAATTGGCTGTAAATAAAAAAAAAAAAAAATGTGAGATGCGAGGAGGAAGGCGAGGACCAATGCGTGCCTCCAGCATGGCATCGAGCTTCTTCATCTTCTCCTGGAATTTAGCAATCATCTCCGCGGGTTTGGGGTAGAAGTCGAGCTTGATGTTCTGGCCATTTGTAGACCAGGCCATGAGACGCCATCGTCGAAACGCTTGACGCACCGGCTGCAGGAGACGGGAGAAAGGAGCTCATCTTTCTTAGCCTTCTTCAAGGCTTGATCTTTGAAGTCCTTGAGCTCCTTTAGCTCCACGGCCAGGTTGGCCCTAGACTCCAAGTCTGCCTGGTGAACTACCTCTAGGGACTTCACCTTGGCAGCCATTCCATCCAAGGCTTCCCTAGCCTCCCGAAGCTCACGTTTGGCCTTGGCAGTAGCCTCGCCCTCCGCCCTCAGCTCCTCCTGGTGCTTGGCCTCCAGCCTATCCCTCCGAAGGGCCTCATCCTGGATCATCGCCTCCGCTTGTGCCTCCCTCCGCCTGGCCTCTTCCTCAAACTTGGCCTTGGCAAGGGCCTCCCGGCACTCAGCATCCTCCTGGTACGTCCGCCTTTCAGCGGTCAAATCCTGAAGGATCTTCATGACTTCGTCCATGCCCCCAAATTCGGACAAGACGAAGCCATGGTTAATTAGGTTCTTGGAAAGGCGGCCGACTTCGGCAGCGAGCTGGAAAAGGATACAAGTATGAGTAAAAGTCCTCAAGAGAAAATAATGAGGAAAAAAGTAAACTACGAAATACTTACCACAGTCAGGGAGTGGCTGAGATCCTGAACTTGAAAGATGGAGTTCAAGGATGCACAAGCAGCGAACCGCTTGGGTGCACACCGGGTGAGCTGAGACACAAACTCGCCGGTCATCTCCGCGGCAAAGGGAGCCAAGGTAGGGCCGAGGAAACGATTGAACCAATCCGACAGGGGGTCCAAATTTAGATCCCACGGATTTTGATAGTTCAGATCGCTTAGGGTATTTTGCATTTCAATTCGCAAAACCCTCCTCAAAGCCTCCACGTCAGCATGCCCCTGGGAGTACTCGTCCATGGCGTAGTTGTGTTTGGCTATTCGGAGTTCCTGCCTCGCCTCATCTCCCAGAATCGGAGTCAGCACTATGTTAGGAGGCACTGTGTATTCCTCCGCCTCGGGAGAGATCTCGGAATCAGGGCTAGGGGCCGGAGTATCAGCTCTCCGCTGCCGTTAGGGCACCTCCTCGGCAACCATCTTGCCCTTGCGCTTGCGAATCAGAGCAACTTCTTGCTCTTCTTCACCTTCTTCAACTTGCTCAGGAAGAGCCCATTGCTCTTCTTGACCTTCTTTAGCTTCCTCAGGAAGCGCCTCCTCCTTATCCACTAATTCAATAGTGTTTGGAGGGGCACTGGAAGAAGCTTTCAAGGGAGTGGCCACCTGGGAGGAAGTTAAAGGAAGGGGAGCGTCAGGAGTGTGAGCTCCGGCAAGTGCGGCCAAAATGGCATCCATGGAACTACCTGCTATAACAAAAGAAAAGAGGCAAGTGTTAGAATATCCATGGAAACAGTAAACACTCGAATAAAGCAATCAAGCTAGCCCTACCCTGACTCTCTAATTCGGCCCTAGAAAAGTTCTGAATCTTAACGCTGGCTGCATCATCCCCGAGATAGCTGTCCGAAGGCCGGAACCAGCTGAAAGAAATGTAGGCCGAAGGGTCCAAGGGAACGGGCTCCGGAGGACCCGAACCGCTCCGGGACCGACCTAGGAAATCTACTAAGTTGGAAAAATAATAATCCTTCATATGGTCTCCCCACCGGGTCGAGGGCATCCTAAACCTATAGAGACGCTCATCGAACCCTACAGGCCTAAGGCTGGCATATTCGCTAACGGAAGGAACGTAATGTACTGCTAAAGGAGACTTACCGGAGTCGGAAGTACTGGCATCAGGAGCCCCGGTGTTCGGCACCTGAATCGAAGGCTTTGGCCTGGGAGTCCTCCTCTCAGCCGGGCTCCCAATGCGAAGGGACCTCCCAGCAATCGCTTGGCTTCTCCTCTCGGCCGGGCTCCCCACGCGAAGGGGCCTCCCGGAAGCTGCCTGGGCCTTGGAATAAGCTTTCTCCTGGGCCTTCCGGTAGAGATACTCCTGGTACTTCTTCTCTGCGGTGGCGATGAGTTCATCCCGGAAGGTCTTCTCCGCGGCAGGCACCCTCACATTCAGACAGATAACCTTAGAAAGGTTAGAGTCCTCCACTGATTGGTGCGACAGGATGAGCTTGGCCTTCCGGCAGTTCTCCGTCGTGACTAAGCCCCCGACGTCAAGGTCCGCCCGGTCGTAAGTCGCAAAGACCTGGGCCCTCCGGAGAAAGATCTGAGTAGGCGCGGTTCGCTCGTAGGGGGAATCCTGGCCCACTATGTGAGAAGCTCCGGGTGCTCCATAGCTCGGAACCCAGAATCGAAGAAGAAGCGGTGACGATACTCCTTAACATGAGTTTGCCATTTATAAGGGACCACCCCATCATTCGAAGGGTGGGCCCGAAATCCGTAAAAACCGTCTTTAAGTTTGTCCCCCTTCTTGGGGACGGAAACAAGTTCATAAAAATATAAAATCTCCGCCGAACTGGGAGAGCCCCATCCCCGGGCGGAGTAAAAAATAAACAAGCCTGAAAGCAGGCGGTATGCTTGGGGAATCAGTTGGTATGACGCAAGGCCGACAAATACTAAAAAATTAATAAAATAGTCTTGAAGAGGAATCATGGCCCCGGCCATCAGGTGCGTCAGGCTCCAAGCCTCGAAGCCGCCATAGTTATGGTTGGGCGTCTCCGCATCTCGGGGCGGCCGGTGATACGTTCTGGATGTCGAGGGTTAATACCAGCCACCTCCACGATGTTCTCCAGCTGGTGGGGGCAGGTTAGGGTGGAATGAAGCTCAGCCGCCTCCCATCCTGTGGCCCGAGGTTTATACCCCTCCTGGGCAACGGGACCCAGCGTGACGTCTTCAAGGGTAGCCAGACGCTTACCACTCTTCTTGGACGATTTTGAGTCGGACGCAAACATGTTTTGATTCTGAAAAAAGAGTTAAGATTCCAGCAATTAGGCCCCATACCAAACCCTAAATCAAAAAAGGGAATGGGGGTCCCCTAACCGCTGGAAAGAGGCCCCCTCCGGACATCTGTCAACTAGAAAACCTTAGAAGGATTTCCTGGACAAAAGTCGGGTGCAAAGAACTCACAGAAGGCGACATTGCGCGTAAAAGAAAAAGAAATGGCAGAAAATTGAGAAAAACGGAGTCTTCTCTATGCCCTTGAAGGTCAGTACACGAAGAGTGTATGGTCCTTTGAAAAAAATAACAACAAGTACGTGACAAGAGTAACCCTAGCACCAGAGAAGGTGAATCTAGACCTGTTACGTGAAAAACTCAAAAGAATACATTCCCAAAAACTTCAAATACCAAACCTAGAAAAACAAACAAATAAGCAAAGCATGCCATAAACACGAACAGTAAAGCAAGGGATGCGAGAAACTTACAGTGAAGTGTTGAAACTGGGGGTTCTGTTGTCGATCAAACAAAAGAAATATAGGCTGACAGTGGTGAACGAAGTATAACAGGGAAATTTGTAGAGTGTTCGAAGGTTTTTTCTTCGTCTGGGGATTTTGCTCTGAAAAACTCGAACAAAGTTGGCAAGAAATGAAAAGTAACCAAATGAAGGAAAGATGGTGGCTTTTATAGGCCAAAGTGCATGAGGAACAGGCGCTATCACCTACCAATCGAACGGCTAGGGAGGCGCACGATTCAAATTCCCAAAAATCAACGGTTGGATTGATTCGTAATTAAGGCGGTGGAAACGCTTGAGTATCCGTCTGACACCATTAATCCGCAGTATCAATCAATGGGCATGAAACGAATCGACATCTGCAAAAAGTGAATCGCTGCATTAAAGGCGATCATTAAATGCACCTTCACGCGCTCAAGGCTCGTGCCAAGTTACCGAGGGGTCAACCGGAGGCACTTGAACAAGCCTTGTTTTCTTTTTCAAATAAACAAGGCTTGGGGGGTAAATATTGCCCCTGATTTTGCCCAATATACGTGGACCTACTGGACAGGGACACGTGGATCAGAACGTCTTAATGCTTGAATTATTTGCTAAAGTCTTTGTGATATAAGGTAGCATCCGGGACACGCCTCCCGGAGAAGGCATGCTGAGCCCCATACGCTCCCGGATGCCCAAGTAATATTAAGGCATCTCCGCGAGGTGTCAGGCTTCCCCTGAGCAGTCAATTGGCATTTAATGCCGCATGAGAGGAAGCGTGTTGGGACTGCTACACGCAATAAAGTCTGACGGCACAACTCCCAATCTGCAGCTGCGAAGTAATGATCATTTAAGTCTATTGACGGCTACACTGTGAAGGGTCACATCAGTCGAAAGACAATAAGGACATTCCACATAAAAGCCCTACTGCACCTAGGGACTTGACCATGCATTACTCATGGTACATTCATTGGGAATACCCATCTTTATGGATTTTACAAATACACATGTACAATAATCCTGGGGATTACCCCACCAAAAATACTATAAATACCCCTAAAAGCTCATTAAATGAGGTCGAGAATTTTGGGTTGCATAAGAGCAAGAAGAGTAAATACTCACCAAGAACATTCTCTGTATTTATAAGAGTAAACACTCACCAAAAATATTCTCTGTATTAAATACATCCATAAATAACACAGACTCGTGGACTAAGGCTCATTAACGCCCCAACCACGTAAAAATCCTCCTCTAATTTTCTTACAGTTCTCGAATCTTATAATATTTTATTGGTTGCCGAAAACCTCAGTCAACAAGAATAAATGGCAGGGTATTCAGCCATATATAAGAACGAGATAGATGTTACGTGCCAAGTGTTAATTTTATTTTAGTTTTTAATTTTTTTTAATATTATAATTTTAAAATTAATAATATTCAATGGAGTGATAATCATTGAAATTTGAAAGCATAATAGTGATTTAAATAAAAATAAAAAAAAAGTCACCCAATAATTTCTGATTAACCAAAAATTCTGTTGTATAACCATATTTTATATAGAATAAATATGGAGCCAAACAATTATAACCTGATCGAGCCAAAAAAAAAAAAACAAATAGAAATTTTTTTAGCAATATATATAATATATAAAGGGAAATTTGATTTTATATACTTAAAAAATTAAAAAAAATTATTATTAAACCAAAAACCTAAACCCTAAAAAAACTATGCCTTTTTTTTAAAAACCCCAAAAATACCCCCCTCACAATTCACCCATTCTCTCTCTGCATCATCTCTCTCTCTCTCTCTCTCTCTCTCTCTCTCTCTCTCTCTCTCTCTCTCTCTCTCTCTCTCTCTCTCTCTCTCTCTCTCTCTCTCTCTCTCTCTCTCTCTCTCTCTCTCTCTCTCTCTCTCTCTCTCTCTCTCTCTCTCTCTATCTCACATCCCAATCGCCCACCCTCACCACCACCTCCGACCTCCATCCTCCGACCTCCGACCCTCACCACCACCTCCGACCACCCGCACCAACACCCTCGACCCAGCCCCACTCTCTCGGACCACCTAAAAGTCGTACCCCCTCAGCCCACTCTCTCTTCTTCTCTCTGAAATCGCAGAAAAAAAAAATTTCCCCCAGGTCCGATGGTCGGACCCATCGGACCCCATGGTCCGACCATCGGACCTGGGTCTCTCTTCCTCTCTCTGAAAATGCAAAAAAAAAATAAATAAATAAAAATAAAACATATAGGTCCGATGGTCGGACCATGGGGTCCGATTGTCCGACCATCGGACCTGGGGGAAATTTTATTTTCTACAATTTCAGAGAGAAGAAGAGAGAGTGGGCTGAGGGGGTGCGACTTTTGGGTGGTCCGAGACAGTGGGGCTGGGTCGGGGTGTTGGTGCGGGTGGTCGGAGGTGGTGGTGAGGGTCGGAGGATGGAGGTCGGAGGTGGTGGTGAGGGTGGGCGGTTGGGATGTGAGATAGAGAGAGAGAGAAAGAGATGATGCAGAGAGAGAATGGGTGAATTGTGAGGGGGTATTTTTGGGGTTTTGAAAAAAAAAAAGCATAGTTTTTTTAGGGTTTAGGTTTTTGGTTTAATAATAAATTTTTTTAATTTTTTAAGTATATAAAATCAAAATTCCCTAGATAAATAGTAGTAAATTCTTATTTAGAATAAAATCCAACTAAATAACATAAGTATATTTAGAAAACCTAATCATATGTACAATAGTAAAAACCCTATCGTATTTTTTTTTTTGCATGTAATGTGATTTATTTTATTATATATAAATAAAAGTGATCCATGAATTTCTCATAAACTATTTTATTTTTAATATAAATAAAAAGTCACTCATGAATCTCTTATAAACCAAGAATTCTGTTATATATGCACAATTTATATAGAATAGATATTGACTATTCCACTTATTACTAATTAGTTTTGAGATAGAATCAGATAATTTTCAACATCGATCTTATCCCATATTATCTAATTAGAATCTAACTTTTTGTATCTAAATGTAATTTAATTGTAATAAAATATATAATTTTTTGTTATTGGATTAGATTGAATGTTGTTCTCCCAGATATACTACAGTAAAGTAAACACTATTATTGAGTTTGTTTTACGCTATATTAGAATCAGAATCTGTATCACAATTATTAGTTACATGATTGCTATTCTTATAATTCTATTAGTTATGTAATATAATACAACTCAGTTGTTCATATATTTACCTTATATATATATACTTCTCTTTTATTAAATCTAAATAGGAAACTGTGAAATCATCGCAAACAACAACAATCAATGGAGGTAGTAATTGCTCTTATTCCGGTGTTAACGGAGGAACTAATAAAGGCTGCAAGAACAGAAAGTGAATTTGGGAGTCAGTTAATTCAGTTAGAAAATAAACTAAAACAGGCCACTGAATTACTCGACGAGAAAAAAAGTCTGAAGCAGGAAAAAGGGATAGTCAAAGAAACTTTGATTCAATTAAAGGGACAGGTTTTTGATGCAAACGACATACTCACAGATTGCTTAATGAAAAAAGAACCCACGCAAAGTTGTTGTTTCAGTTTTGTCCGTGGAAATGATCCATTTTTTTCGCTTCAAGAATCCAAGAAATTGAAGGAGATCAATTCACATATACAACAACACATCAACACCTTGGGTCAGTACTCTGGACATTTAGAAAAATCGAGAAAGTCGGGTTGTAATGATGAAGAAGATTATGATCCCCAGCAAGCACTGTCCCTAAAGGACAAGCCAGCTGGTATTATTGGATTAGAAGAAGATACAAGGAAGCTAAAAAATTGGATCGTTAACCCAACAAAGCCAGGATTTCAAATCATTGCCGTGGTGGGCATGGGGGGTTTGGGGAAAACTACCCTTGTCCAGAAAGTCTTTGATGAAATCCCAAAAGAATGCAGTGTCATATGGTTGAATGTTACCAGGAATTTCAACAAGCACAGGATTTTGAAGCTGATGTTGAAAAAGTTACCAGATAGAATACCAAGCAAACTTGATAGTTGCAATTTGATGGAAGAACTTAGAGAAGCACTAAGAAAGGATGATAAAGTAAACTACCTAATTGTGATGGACGACGTGTGGAGTATGGACAACAGTTGGTGGCATGATTTGAAGTCCATTTTCACTTTCGAGGATAAAAATATCACCATCGTAATTACTAGCAGAGATAGAGAGGTTGTTGATAGCATTGGAGTGGAAAAGGATCTAATTCATCAGCCAAATCCTCTAAACAATGAAGACAGTTGGTCGTTATTCACCGCTTGGGCTTTTACTGATAAAGGATCTAATTCATCAGCCAAATCCTCTAAAGTTTTGGAGGAAATAGGCAAAAAGATTGCGGAAAAATGTGGAGGACTTCCACTATCAATCAAGACTATTGGATCCTTGCTTTCAACAAAGACTAGGGTCAAGACATGGACAGAGGTGTTGGAGAAGTTTCATAAGTCTCCAATCAAAGGGAATGATGAAGTTATCCAGTCTCTTCGATGGAGCTATAGTGAGTTGGATCCTCATCTTCAGCAATGTCTTTTGTGCTTGTCTATTTATCCTGAAGACTATGTGATAAGTGCAGAGCAGTTAATTCATTGGTGGGTTGGGGAAGGCTTTCTACAGAAGAAAGCAATGGAGGACAAGAAAACTGTATTGGAATTGGGCTATGAGTGTCTTTCGAAACTGGCCAGTAGGTGTTTGATCGAAGTTGTTGATCGTCGCAGCTACGATGACAAAGTTTATTCTTGCAAGATACATGATATGGTACGTGAGTTGCTTATAACAATTGCAGATGAAGAAGAAGGATTTTGCTCCTTTAACGAGAAGGGTATCATACAGTGGAGACCAGATTTATATTGGTTAGGCCTCACAGATGAAATGGAATTAACTTCATTCGGAGCAAACTCGAAACTTCGAGCATTGTTTCTCACTGGAAGTCGTAGAATCGATTTCAGTAGAAACTCAGGACAGCTACTTTCTCTCAGGGTCTTGGATTTATCTGCTGGCTGCAGTTCTATAGACGAGAAAAATGTGAAGAATCTCTTGGATTGGATCAGTACCCTTAAACGCCTTGCTTGCTTGAATTTAAGTGAACTCAAAGGTTTGATCCAACTGCCATCTTCAATTTGTGAACTTCTGAATCTAAAACTCCTGGTATTGAATGAGTGTACCAAGTTAAAAAGGCTTTCTCCTTCCATAGCCAATTTGAGAAGGCTGATGGTGTTGCATATGGGAGGTTGTCCCCTCGAGTACATACCTGAGGGTTTAAAGATGTTATCTGAGCTTCAAGAGCTTACAGGGTTCAGAGTGGTTGGCCAGACAAAACCCAAGGTTTGCGGGCTTCTTGAGCTAAAAATATTAACCCAGCTGAGAATGCTACATATTGTTCTAAGCAATGATGAGATTCAAATCTCAAATAATGATCTAAAAGATATCCTTCCGCAGCTCAAGAATCTCAAGGTTCTTGATATTGATGCTGATCAATGCAGAGATGACAAAGTATTTAAAAAGATAAATTTTCTGTGCCCTCCAGAAAGCCTGAGGGAGCTGTATCTTAGGAGCTTCCACAGAGCCAGGCTACCCAATTGGGTTCATCCTTCAACTCTCAAAGAGTTACAATATCTTTGTATTGAAGATGCAGACATCACAGACTTCATTCCTAAATTTGAAAATGACCAATGCTCAGCTTACAAATGGGGTGTACTTGAAGGTTTGTGTTTGAAGGAACTGAAGATGCTGAAATTGGATTGGGAGGATGTGAAGAAGGCCATGCCTGCACTAAAACACTGGGAGGTTCCTCGTCGTTATCAAATCACCAACTACCCTGATGATGTTGACCAAAAAGTATCTGCCATCCCAAGCTGAAAAGATTGAATGAATCAGTGTGTATTATCCACCTTAGGACTACTTGTGTGTGTATAGTTAGTAAGTGTAGTGTTGTTTAATTGAGTAAGCTGCTAATGCTGTGGTGTTCATTAGATTATTATGATGATGTAATATAATAATATTGTGGTATTGTGTGTAATAATAATATTGTGTTGCGAGTATTTGGATGTAAATTAAAAGTTTACAATTATTTTCTTCCCATGTAGCTAATTATCTGTAACACGTGGATTTCTCATTACGTTTATTTTTTTTTTCTTATAAAAGAAAATGATACTAAAATGCTATTGGATTTAGTAGTTTGTGGAGTTGCAATGAGAATACATGAGTGCTGACAGAAAAGTCAATCTAGTCAAAAGGCTAACCTTGAGAATAAACATTATTTTAGTGAACAGTTGAGGGTGGTGATGAAGAATCGAAGATTGCAAGTTTGTGTGGTTGCTTACTTCAGTACAAGTGTTTCTTCTTGTCTCAAATGATAGAAAAATTAATAATTAACTCAAGATCTATTTGTATATAACATAGAACACAATAGTAATATATGATAATTAGGTATGTGTACCTGATTGATCCATAGCAATTATCTCTGTTTGATTCACTGCAGTTACTCCACTTTGATAGTGCAATACTATCAACTAAGTCTTCCTCCATAGATCTCTAAATCAGAAGCAGTTTATTTATCTGATTATCAAAAGGTATACAATTGTGATGAGACAATATGTATTTATAGAGTTAGGGAGGGGACTTAGCTACAAAACCCTAGTTGGGTTGGGCCTGCTCATCAAAGGCTTCAGTCAACTAGAAAAGCCCACACTTCTGCTTCACCTAGACTTTACACACAGATGCTAAGCCCATTAACAATTGATCACCAACAACATGGGCTAACACAGCAAAGAACTATCCAATCAACCCAAGTTTTAATAAAACCAATAAAATTTAATGTAAGCCCAAATAAAAGTCTAACATTCTTCCACTTGGGCTACATTAATTTTAATACATATTGTAACGTCCCCGCTTCAAGCCTCCATTGGGCCCTTACACCCACGGAATGAATGGCTCTTATACACGAGTACGTCACTCTGGCTGCTTCCTAGATTGATGACTGACCCTACAGACCAACACGAGTGTTTCCAGCGTGCTTTGTCCTCACTCACACGCATCCTGGGAAAACTTCCCAGGAGGTCACCCATCCTAAAATTGCTTCAGGTCAAGCACGCTTAACTGTGGAGTTCTTTCGTGATGGGCTACCGAAAAACAAGATGCACCTTGTTGATATAGGTAGTACCAATCAATCCATTTAAGCTCTCTTTAACTGTGTAGTCCCATACCTACACAAGCCTCGTAATCATCCCACTTGACCTTCCCCAGGCGGTGTGGGATTGCACAGCTTACCCGGTGTTTCCCCTTACGGATCACGGGACTACTGACTGTCACAATCACCCCCCCTTACGGGGTCTGACGTCCTCGTCGACCACACTTCCGGCTGGGTCAAGGCTCTGATACCATTTGTAACGTCCCCGCTTCAAGCCTCCATTAGGCCCTTACACCCACGGAATGAATGGCTCTTATACACGAGTACGTCACTCTGGCTGCTTCGTAGATTGATGACTGACCCTACAGACCAACACGAGTGTTTCCAGCGTACTTTGTCCTCACTCACACGCATCCTGGGAAAACTTCCCAGGAGGTCACCCATCCTAAAATTGCTTCAGGTCAAGCACGCTTAACTGTGGAGTTCTTTCGTGATGGGCTACCGAAAAACAAGATGCACCTTGTTGATATAGGTAGTACCAATCAATCCATTTAAGCTCTCTTTAACTGTGTAGTCCCATACCTACACAATCTCAGAATCATCCCACTTGACCTTCCCCAGGCGGTGTGGGATTGCACAGCTTACCCGGTGTTTCCCCTTACGGATCACGGGACTACTGACTGTCACACATATATATTATATTAAAATAATTTTGTTTGAAAACGACTCATGGGTTGAACAACAGGAAAACATTTGTGGCCACTTTAAAAAATGATAGTTCTCTGATAGCATCTCAACATACCGGTCCAATTTAACCTTTGATAATGAACTATGACAATCATATTGTTTTTAACTCAACAAAAGACATTCATAATCACAAAATACCAAAGTATTAAATCGACATGGTCAATAAGTCTAGTAGTGTGGTAAGGAATTATGTTCAACATGTGATCAATTTAAAATAACATAATATCCTTATCAGTCCTCAATTTCACTGATACCGTGATGCTTAATACATAAGCCAGTGAAATTAAACATACACTACTTAATAAATAAGTAAGTGTCACTAAACTTGCTTAAAACATTAAGCCAACAAAATATCATTGTCTTTTAGTAAATATACTTAAAATACAATGATCACAACAAGATATGAACTACATGCTTTCAATTCAATTATTCTCGAGAATATAACAAAGCCTAACTGAAAGCATAAACATCCAATAATAAAAATTATTGGCCCACAAAGTAGTTCATAACATCAACAAGTAAATTACATATAAATATAATCTCAAAAGATAAAGCAAGAAACTCCCACTAACCCAAAGGAGCAAAAGATTATAAAATGCCTATATCAAAAACATGTTTATCAAACAATATGGCACTTAATCCTTTGGTTAGTGGATCTGCAAACATCAACTTGGTCTTTCAATATTCTATCACAATGTCTCATTTCTTAACCAAGTCTTTAATAGTGAGATACTTTATTTCCTTATATTTGGAATCACTACTAATCTCATTATTCGTTGAAAAGAAAACAACAATATTATTATCACAATAGATTAGTATAGGAGAGGAAATAGGATCAACTAGTCGTATCTCTAAAATCAAATTCTTTAACCATAAAGCTTGCAAAGATGCCTCATAACATACGACAAACTCAACATATATAGTAGATGATATGATTAAAGTCTATTTAACACTTTATCTAAGAAATAGCAGCACCAATAAAAGTGAAAATATAGCCAGAAGTTGACTTTAAATCATCTATATAACCACCAAAATCTGAATCTGAATAACCAACAACTTGGAGATTGTCGACATGCTTATACATAAGCATAAAACTCTTCGTTCTTTGCAAATATCTCAAAAACTTTCTTGGCTGCAACCCAATGATCATGGCCAGGATCAGATAAATATCTCCCAAGAACATTGACTACGAAAGCTATGTCAGGTCGAGTGCAAACCTGAGCATACATCAAACTCCCTACTACACTTGCATAAGGGATGTTCTTCATTGCTCCTCTTTCCAAGTCGTTCTTAGGACATTGTTGTTTAGTGAACTTGTCCCCTTTCAGAATAGGAACAGAACCAGCTTTACACAAATCCATGTTGAACCTTTGGAGCACACGATTAATGTAAGCTTCTTGAGGTAAGCCAAGAACTTTTCAATTCCTGTCACGATGGATCTCAATCCCCAAAACATAGAATGCATCTCCAAGATCTTTCATATCAAAATTGGAAGACAGAAAATTTTTGGTCTCATTTAGTAATGACAAATCACTGCTGGCAAGTAAAATATCGTCTACATAAAGAACAAGAAAAATATGATGACTCCCACTGATCTTCATATAAATACACTAGTCAAACTTATTCTCGATGAAACCCAACAGTGTCACAACCTTATCAAACTTCAAGTACCACTGGTGAGATGCCTGTTTGAGACCATAAATGGATCATCTCAATTTGTAAACCAAATTGTCATTTCCATTTTCCTCGAAGCCTTCAGGTTGAGACATAAAAAAAATTGCTCACTCAATTCTCCATTCAGATCGAACAACAGTTTTAACAATCATTTGATGTAACTCTGAATCAAAATACGCAACTAAGGCCATAATAATTCTGAATGAATCTTTAGTGGAAACAAGTGAGAAAGTTTCAGTGTAATCAATACCTTCTCTTTGAGTAAAGCCTTTAGCCACTAAACGCACTTTAAACCTTTCAATCTGTCCCCTTTTTATCCCTTTTAGTTTTTAAAATCCACTTACAACCTATTGGTTTGAAACCATCAGGTAATAAAACTAGCTCCCATACACCATTTTTCTTTATGGAGTCGATCTCATCATCCGTAGCTTCTATCTATTTTGAAGAATGTGGACTATTAAGTGCTTCACTAAAAGTAAGAGGTTCCACAAAATGACCAAGATCACATTCACCTTCTCCAAGGTAAATAAAATTATCATCACACCTTATTGACATCTTTTGTCTTTGAGATCTCCATATAGGAGGTACTTCAGGAATAACCTCTATTTGTTGACCATCATTTTGAATGACATATTCCACAATTGGAATTTCTTCAATAACAGGATCCTCATTAACAACAGGAGCTTCTTCATTAATAGGCCTTTCATCAATAATAGAACCCTCATCATCTTCGATATCGGGAGCAATGAATTCATCAACAATGGGAGCGTTATCAACTAGAGTAAGAATAAGACTGCTATTATTATCATCTCTTGAAAAAGACATAGGAATAAAAATTCCTTTAGATGACTCCCCCATTTCAAGAGATGGTGAATGAATATTTTCAACAATATCAAAATTTAGCAGTCTGATATTCAACAATTCGCGTACCACGAGTAGGACAGGAAAAGCGATAGCCTTTTGAGCGCATTGGATAACCAATGAAATAACAACGATTTGTTCTCAAATCTAACTTTTCAAATTAGGATCATAAATCTGTACTTCAGTTGGACAACTCCATACACGAAGATGATTCAGACTAGGCTTCCGCCCAGTCCACAACTCAAAAGGGGTCTTATGAACAGATTTACTGAGAACATGATTTAAAATATAAGTTGCAGTCATGAGTGCTTCACCTCATAAAAACTCTGGAAGATTTGATCTACGCATCATACTTCTAACCATATCCATGAGAGTGCGATTTTTTCGTTTTAGCAACGCCATTTTGCTCAGTGAAGCTGACATATTGTATTGAGAAACTACACAATTTTCTGGAAAATATTCAGCAAAAGGCCTCATGTGTTGTTTAGATTCTTTATAACAACCAGAATATTCTCCTCCGCGATGAAAATGAACAAATTTTATGACTCTGCCCAATTATTTCTCAAGAACATTTCGAAAAATTTTGACTTTATCAAAAGCGTTGGATTGTCTTTGATCAGGTAGGTGAGACCATAAGAAGAAAGAAGAAAAAAATATCGATAAAAGTTATAAAATACTTGTTTCTACACAACGTGGTGGAATAAGGTCCACTGATGTCATTGTGGATAATCTCTTATAAAGAGTGACTATAGATAGCAGTCTGCTTTCTTATTTTAGTCAATTTTTCACAAGTACAATCAGCATAAGTATTCCAACCAGAAACATCAACAGGAGGAAGAATTTTAGCTAGAAGGAATCGATCAATTCTTTCTTTAGAAATATGACCCGATATATCGTGCCATAATAATAAGGATGTTATCTTAATATAAGATTTCTTTCCCACAATATTCACAGCATTGAAAAAGGAAGTCAAGGAAGTCAATGATAATTTAAAAAGAATATCAGAGTAAAAACAGTTTCCAATTATTCGGAGTCAAACATAATGTCAACACTATAATTGGCAAAACGAAAAGAAAATCATTGTTTAACTAAAAGCGGAAGCGAAACTGAATTACTTTAAAAATAGGAATCAAGAAAGTACTATTCAAAACAATCTGAACACTAAACGGTAATTCAAGAATTAATGTGCCAACATAAATAACGTCAACTCCAATATAAGTGCCCACTGTAAGCATTGACTCCCTCTCACTTGGCTTTCTGAGATCCCTTAGCCCCTGGCTGTGGTTGCTTATTTTCATATTTTCTTTATCCTTTGTTGGGCTTGAGTTGAGAAACATAGTGAGAAGATGTATGAAAAGCTTGATGAATGATGCAAGAGTCAGGAAGAGAAATATTATGATCTTTCAACTTGTACTGAACTTTAATGATTTTTTTAAAATGAAACCTCTCACTCCTTTGATTTATCATACTGAATGATTGTCATAGCATCCATAAGATGTCCAACTGCAGCGATTTCACTAGTGTTAAATAGTTTTCCACTTCTTTGAAATATTCATTAGCATTTGTGGTGTTTGGCAAACCACCAAAAGATGTTCAGGAATTAAACGTTTCACAGCAATGAGACTAAGATGATTTGAATTTTTCCAATGTGCATGAAGAATTTTTTTTTGGGCAACAATTCTGATATTAGAATAAGATCAGCAGATTTTTTCTTCTCGAAGGCATAAGTCCAAATCTATTATGCCTAAATTAATTTTCACATCTCGTTTCCATGTCTTAAAGTTGGAAGCATTCAGAATTCAGATGAAAACGTTATTGTTGTTCGTAGAAAGGAGACCGAAAAATTCAAAAAAATAAAACTTGAATAAGCAATATGAGCGATGCATTAGAAAATATTGTAGAGTCAACTGGTCATTATAAACTCCCCTTTGGGGTGAGAATATAACACACACATGACCTACCTTCATGAAGTTAACAACAAAGAAAAAATACATATCATTTAAGAATTTTATTACCTTTGGGCAAATAAATTTCTTAAAAATATGTATTAATTCAAGCAAAAAATAATAATAAATTTATATATTTAAATTATTACCTTTGGGCAAATAATTAAAATATATACATTTAATATTAACTCACTTCATGGAATGTGAACTAATATATATAACTACTACCTTTGGGCAAGTAATTACACATATAGCCAACCAAAATAAATATTTTCTATAACATATGAAATTTGGTGATAAAATAATCATTAAAAATTTAATAATTTTCAACCAAATTTCTAAAAAGTTATATATAAATTGCTTGTAATATATATAATAAAAAAATAAAGTGTCCACCATAACACATTATTTTTACATCAAACAATCAAGTTTTAAAATTTTAGAACAACAAATAATGGAAAAATGTGAAATAAAGAATATTGGTGAAGATTACATAGTCAAGATAAATTAAACAAGAGATTGACTATGTCATATGGAACGAGAAGAAACTCAAAAAATTTCTATGATTGACAGATTTCGAAAAATCATCAAAAAATATTTTTAATAATTTTTTAACTACATAATTATCATTAAAATAATAATAATTATTAAACGGAGTCAAAAAATTAATTAAAAATCATAGAAAAATCAGAAATTAAATTTTAAGGACGTTGGAAAAAAAAAACGTCGAAAAACGACACTTGGCGGTGCCGCACGCGCCCCCACGCGCCGGCTGTGCGAGTGGGCGTTGCGGCTGGACTCCATCTTCTTCCTCCAGCCGGATCTCCAGGCGGGTCGCGCGACCCGGTTCGTGCGCAGTCGGGTCTGGACGAATTTCGGGCAAAAAACACGACGAAAACTTGCGATTTTCGATGGGTTTTGCTCGGGATGGGATTTCTAATTGATCTATTGTATTAATTTCGGGTATAAATGGCGATAAGGGTTTCGATCGGATTGTGTTCAATCCGAAAACTAAGAACAAAAAAAAAATGCCCGATTTTGATTTTTGTTGCAGCCGAATTCAAATTAATCGATGTAGAAACATTGTAAATTAGTTGGTAATGAGATTTGCACCATTAATTTTAGTATATAAACAATAGAATCAAAAAACCTAAATTTAATTTCATAAAGACAAAAAAAATAAATAAATAAAATATATATATATAAACCCTAAAACTTTAAACTTAAAATTCTCATAATATACATAATGATTTCATGCATATAATATATCAATTGAAAGAGAATTTAACGATGAATAAAACCTCTAAAGTTTTAAGATTTATAAACAAAAAATTTAACATAAAATAATAACAAAATTATACTAATTATAGGTTCTAAATCATATACAATAGGCAATCTGATACCACATGATAGAAAAATTAATAATTAACCCAAGATCTATTTGTATATAACATAGAACACAATAGTAATATATAATAATTAGGTATGTGTACCTGATTGATCCATAGCAATTATCTCTGTTTGATTCACAGCAGTTACTCCACTTTGATAGTGCAATACTATCAACTAAGTCTTCCTCCCTAGATCTCTAAATCAGAAGCAGTTTATTTATCTGATTATCAAAAGGTATACAATTGTGATGAGACAATATGTATTTATAGAGTTAGGGAGGGGACTTAGCTACAAAACCCTAGTTGGGTTGGGCCTGCTCATCAAAGGCTTCAGTCAACTAGAAAAGCCCACACTTCTGCTTCACCTAGACTTTACACACAGATGCTAAGCCCATTAACAATTGATCACCAACAACATGGGCTAACACAGCAAAGAACTATCCAATCAACCCAAGTTTTAATAAAACCAATAAAATTTAATGTAAGCCCAAATAAAAGTCTAACATCAAATAGATAAGAATTTGAAAGAAAAAGAATATAATAAAGGATAACATAGCAAGAAGCTAAAAGTTATGCAGAAATTACTCAAAATGACAGCTTGATCAAATTTATTAGATTTAAAACTGGAGATATTGCTAAACTCAAGGCTGCCAAGGAAGTGTTATCATGGTTGAAGCGCGATTTTTTCGGTGTTAGTATTATCGAATCTGATTGTCTAGTATTAGTACAAGTTGTTAGAAATTTGAATATTTTATCATTCAATTTTGGTGGTGTCGTTAAAGATTGTAAACAGTTTTTATCTTTTTTTAAGGATAGGGGTTTTTTCATTTATACTTCAAAACAGTTTTTTTTTTTATTATTATTATTATTTGTATTTTTACGAAATTCTACATAGAAACCCCTATTACAACTAGCGCTGCAACCACTTTAAAAACTCAAACCGTAAATTTGAAAAAAAAAAAAAAAAGTTAAAAAAATAATATATGAAGTAATTCTCTTTTTTTTTTTCCGTATTGTCTGTTAATCAGACTACTCATCTTATGGTTAGTGTATCTTGTTTATATGCTGATCGTATTTTTTTGAAAATATAATCTCTCTTTTGACATTGCTAATATTACTGAGGCCGAATTGGTCTGAAGTTTACAGTTAAAAGAAACAAACTGGAGATATTATTGTTATCATCTTTTGTCCTCCAATATGTTTTTTTTTTTTTTCCATTTTTTTCTTCTCATTTTTAATAAACACTTCAAAGTAAACTACTATGTTTTATTTACATATCGTTGTACAATTAAATATTTTTCTATGTTCCTAGACACTTAAAATTATTTAAGAGCGTAAAGTAAAATATTGGCACTTCGATGAGAACTATATAACATTTACTTTTTGCTGTGTATTACAAAACAGAACGCCAGTAATATTACAAAACAGAGTTGCTCTGTTTTAAACTACGGATGCTCTTAAATTGCTCTGTCAGTTCCAAATACATAAGCTCCTGCACAATAAAATTTTACTAACACCATTACAAATATGCAAATATAAAATCAATTGACCTTGGAATGGACATTAAGATATGAGTAAATATATGAATAAGAAGAGTATTTGCTTACCAAGAGTGGGCATTAAGATAGACATGACTGCAATTCCAACAATCTTAAGTGGCAAGCCAGTCTTGATCATGTCTACCATTTCGATATGGCCAGTTGAAAATCCAACGATGTTAGAAGGTGTACTGGTGGGAAGCAAGTAGGAGAACTGAGCCCCAATAGATCCCGGAATCATGAAAAGTAAAGGGTGAACATGCATGCTTTTGGCTATCTGAATAAGGATAGGTATAACAAGCGTGGTGGTGGCATTATTGGACATGAACTCAGTGATGAGACTACTTATGAGGCACACAGCCGGGGCAATGCCCCAGTAAGGAGCTTTCTCCAAAAAGTCCAAGGCTTTAGATAATATCTCGGCAAGGCCACTGGTCTTGACACCGTCCGCAATAGCAAAACCAGCTCCTAATAAGAGTATGATATTCCAAGGAAGCTTCTTGCATTTGTTCCAGTCCATTAACTTCTCACCTGGTTTCTTCTTGTTTGGTATTATGAATAACAACGTTGCCATCATTACCTATATTTGAGTTAAAACGGCACTTTTTGAGAGAATGTTGGCTACTAAATTAATTAAACGACATTAATTACTTGCTTTAAGAAAACTATAAACTCACGCTGACAGTTCCATCCCCAGCTCGACCGTTGAAGAGTGCACCCCAACCGGGAATGTCGTCTGTTAATCTTCTTGTCATCCATAAAACTACTAACATCTGCACAAACTCAACTCAATGTATTAGAAAGCTAAACCACACATACTCATATATTTACTATGTATTAACATTTGAGCTAACGAAAAGATTTAAATGACTTAAAAACGCACCGAGAATACAGCTAACACCACCTTCTCAGCAAAGGACATCGGACCTGTAACAAACAAAATTTAACTGAATGTCACAAACAGACAAACTGCCTTACGTAATTTAATGAATTTTCTTCCCCTTCTTATTTACATAATATTACATATTATATAACATAACATTTTTTCCAATATTTTGACCCAATAATAATATTAGTAAATATCTTTTGTGCTTATCCAGATAATATATATTTATCAAATTGAAAAGTGAAAAAAAGGGGGTACCACGCTAATTTGCCAAACATGGAAACAGAATATGGTTACAAGTAACAAGTAACAAATTGTAAAAACCTACAAACATAGTGATCACTTTTCTAATAGTTTTCAGTGTTACTTATACTTACCCAACAATTGGAGCTCTCTCTTCAAATGGTCTCTGTCCAAATAAGCAGAAAGGGCCTGGCTGGAACCTCTCCGGATGTACAAACAGCAAAGTATGACCCACAAGGCAAAGAATATTACCAGAGCTAAAGGAAAGGCAAAGAAGGACCACGTGTTGAAACTAATGGGATTTTGTTCAGGGAAATAGCTCCTCCACATCCCAACCAATATAAGATTGACACCTGTACCGGTGAGGGTGCTAATTCCTCCAATAGCAGCAGAGTATATGACTCCCAGAACCACAGCTCGGCAGAATTTGTTGACTAAGGGAGATTGTGCGGAGCCCGTCGGGAAGCGCTGGAGGATGCCCGTGGCCACGGGCATCATCAGCAGGGCAGCTGCCACGTTGTGCATCCACATGCTAACGAATGCTGTCGTGCCACATATGCCCAGCAACAATAGTGGTGGGTTTACCGGGTCACCACAAAAAATCAGTGTTGTCTGTCCATCTCAACCGGGTCACCACGTAGCATGTTTGAATAATTCACAATAAGTTTTTGTACTATAAAAATAAATGACTTATAATAATGCTAAGGAGCGACAGTGACACCATATATTATTGATACCGAACAAAAATAACTAAAACTAAAACTGAAAACGTATTTTAAAAGAAAGACTAGGTAACTTGTCGTCTTTTAACATATATTATACCCCTGTTTGTTCATTTGTCAAAATCTTGATACTTTAGATTTGGATCAGGGGAAAAAAATATAATGATCGATAAAAGTAAAAAGGTGAATGAGTTTTGGTTACGTACGTTGAGTGCTAATCTTCTGTGAATGTTATAATGCTCAACTGCAAGAGCTAATATGAAACTGCCGAGAACAAGGGCGATAACATCATCCATGTAAGAGTGTGCCACGTCATCAGAGGAGCAGATTCCAAATAGAGGGAAAAGGAAGAGTGGCGCCATTGAGGTGATTGGCATGGGAACAGCCTCGGTCATCCACCAAACGAAGATCCACGCCAGCACAGCCAGCATGTTTCGGCTACTAGTGGGGCCATCTAGCTTCACGCATAGACATATCACCGCGCACAATAAAGGCCCCAAAAGGATGAACACGTTTTTGGGTGTTAGAATGGATTGGAGACTGAATTGGAAGCTTTCAGCTGGGCGTTGGATCGGATGGTCAGTAATCACTGGCAGAAGTGGGTTTTTGGGGTCATCATGATCAACGGTGACTGGAGTACTTGCCATTTTTTACTTCAAGTGAGGAGAAAGAAAGAAATAAAAAAAAAAAACTGTATGTGCTGTTTTGTTTATTTTTTCATTTTGTGTAGTGTTGTAGGAGAGCCATTAAAGGGTAATGGGGAAAATGGAGGTTGTAGAGACCGGTACGCTTTTTATTCTCGAATTTGGAAAAGGAAAACTAGTGGACAATTTTCAATTTTTTTTATTTACATTGGCATTATTATTTTATTTTTATTTTTTTGGATCCTATCCACTATATGTTATTTGGTGGTCTAAGTCGAAGAAAATAAGAAAGGGAAAAGGAAAATAAGAAATGAGGGAGAGAGAGAGAGAGAGAGAAAAAGAAAAAGAAAACAGTCTAATGAATAAGATGATTAAGTTAGTTGTAAAATAGTATAAAGTTGATATATATAATAAGTGGTTTTACTAATCCAATCGCATGGGCCCAATAGCTTACGAGAGAAATCCACATGTCTAGCGTCTATGGATAACAGATAGACTCAGTTGAACAGTGGATGATGCTAGGCCATACAAACTGAATAATAATAATTATTACATAATTAATAATATTGTAATTAATCATGAACACTAAAATATATATATGAGAATAATGGCCTTGGATAACTATGTGGCTTGAGGAGAATGGACATGGTGACTGGTGAATACGAAATCTTATTGGTGATATGAGGTTATAGAGAAGGATAACGAAGCTGAGTCAGACTCTTAAGATCTATGAATATACAATTGAAATTATTATATTTTGTACAAGTGGCATTGCTCAACTCCTCCGTTTAATTATAGATTCTTCTTTTTTTAATGAATTATTGTATGGGTGATAACGACTATATAGCCTATAGGCTTACTTACATACATGTGATGTGAGCTACATAACTAAATAATGTTTAAGAAGGATGGCCTATATCGTAAATCTTATCTCTACTTTCCATTTAAAGGAATAAATTTCTCATGTATCATTATTAAGAGAGAAATGATAAGGGAGGGACACTGCTAAGTACCATGTGACATATAAAAATATTTAATTACTCACAAAGTACTATATTAGTAGTGTCATGTGAGACACCTTAAAGTGCCTAATATCACTTATTAATAAGTTTATTACACAACATCATATTAAGTGCACACACTCGCCATAACGAATGGATTAGTGTTTTTTTATCTCTCTAGCTATTTTATTTTTCAGGTGGAACATTTGTTTGACATCTGATAATCTACATGGACTTATAAAATCAAAGGAAACTTTTTAGTTTGTAGGCAAAAAATTGAATAATCTTATATTCTATCATAATTTATCCTTTTTAATATAAACCTAGTACTTTGTTCAAATATTTTAACAATAATATTCAAAGATCTAAATCCACAATCCTCCTAAATCATATATATATATAATGTAATTTCTACAAATAAATAATATTATTCCCACATAATATAACTGATTAGCTTAAAAAGACCAAGTTCGCCTTACTTTTGCAATAATCCAACCTAGACAAATCTTCCAAGATTTATGGTCGTACTATTGTAACGTAATATTATATACCAGAGATTCGTTCCCTCTTTTACAAAAGTTAACAAAAAAAAAACTATAGACTTGAGTTGTTGTAGAGTACTCAGAAGACCGGGTGGGGCCCAATCCAAACTCATCAACCTATGAGCTGGTTCATGAGGCCATACCCCATCTGATTAGTGATGACTCATAATCAAACGAGAGTGACTGGGTTCCATTTTCAAAAACTAAAATCAGACAGGAATGATTTGGGGACGGTGGGTACTAATGTGAAATTATTGAATTTGGTTGGCACCAAACAATTAATATACGTAAGAGCATATGAGTTATGTGTCTTTACTGAATTTATATGGTATGTATGGTATGGGCTTTTGAAATAGGCTAGTACTTAACGAGGTTAGAACTTAAGTTATGACCAGCTGACAAATGTTTTATAGTGTATCCATGTGCGTTGTGCCAATAATATAACATGAAATAGTTTATTAATGTATTTCCGTTTTTATGAAATAAAAGTGGTCACAAAAGTACAAGTTCAAAATAAACTTCATTTTCGTGATAGAAGTTGAAAATCGATCAACTTGATGATGAGCCTTTTGTGGAAAGGAGCCACATTTGGACGAGAAGGCATATGCCTCTTCATTTTTGTTTTATTATTAATAATTAATATAAATAATTTAGATCAAATGTTATATATCCTTCACAAATTTGAAGTTTACAATTATGCTCTAAATTTGGATACATTTATTAGTATTTTTATAAAAATTCTGAACATAATATACATCATTTAAATTTTGCTTTAAAGACCTCATAATAAATTATATCACTAGTGGGGCTAATGCTTTATATTTCTCAAATCATATATATTATTGTGTGTTTCGAAACCACCATATAATTATAATTGAGTATAATTAAGTAATTTCTATGTTAAGCCACTAAGGCAAAACAAATTTAGTGGTGAGGGAGGAATGGGAAAAGGGAGAGGTCATGGTCGAAACCAAGACCTTTAAACTACAAACTATTAATTGATTGTAAAGAAATGCTAAAGGGCACTAGTGGTGCCTAGCTAACACCCTCCTACATGTCAATATCGCTATTGGTCCAACTAAGTATCGGGTCCCATATAATTTAATATAATAGTTTTTATGGAGTATCGCTAGCTAATCGCAACGCAACATGTCGAGAAGATGCTAGGCACCATTGGTGCCTAATAGCAATGCTCATGGTAAAAATACCATTACGCACCTCTAAATATATTGTCTTGAGATTAGTTAGAGATATTCTCCTTAAAATTTATTATATTAAACTATATGAAAAAGCAAACCAAACATAATTTTGGAAATAAAAAACAAATTTGTTTAATTTATGGGCTACTATTAATTTATTGGCATCACTCCTAATGAGATATAAGAAACATCAACCAGCAAAGCAAATATGAAAACAATAAAATAGCTAACCAAGCAAGTGCAACCACTAGCGAGTCGTTTCGACTTGAAATAACAGAAAATTAATCACATGCGCCATATTCGACAATCCATATATACACCGTTTTTTAGTTATATAGTATAGCTCGAGGGAAATAAAAATGAAGGAAGCTTCTTCCATTGTAGACACGGACTCTATCCGAGCTTTAAGTTTACACCAATAATCAAGCCAAATTACAAACAAGTTTCGTGATGTATACTTCTTCTTCTTCTTCGTATATAATATATGCATATCATGTGGATTTATCCATTTTGACTGTATTTCCTATACAATTATTTATAAAATTAGTTTTCATGAAGACATTGGCTATTTCTATTTTGAGAGAACAGATAACATCAAAAGCTTTTGGTCAAGGACAAATATTGTACAATTACAATACAATATAATAACTAAGGATTGGTATGGAGGAGGAAAGACATAATTGACAAGTAAAACAAATAAAATAAACTCTTGAGTCATGACTCATATATATGAATGATGAAACTTAGGCGGCTGGCCTGGATTGACAAAAATTTATTTCGTTAAACTAACAATCGGGTATTATTATAATTTTCCAAGTGTTTGTTCTATTTTGACTCTATTCTAATCTATACAAATAAAAAGCTTCAATCAATTTCAACTAGCTATTATCAAATTAGTTACATTTATTCATAAATAATCAATTAATAATATTGGTATAGGCATTCGCACGAAAATTCAATTGATGAGCATCATACGAAAGCTGAATATTTGATATGCCATGTGGCTCATGTCGTTTAAGGAGCTGCCTTGTCGTTTAGAAGCAAAGGTCTCGTACGTAGAGAGGATTAGGAATTTTATATAAATTATTATTTTTGGTATAATTTTTACACATTTATAGATTTATTTTATATTTTTAGGGTGTTCATTAAAATAACACTAAACAAAATAAGAAAGCTACATGCAAATAAAAGTAAAACAACAACCAAATAAAAAAAAAAAAAATAATATACAAATAACAAAAAATTAACCACAAAATAATAAGAGTGCAACATTAAAATACATCAAAACATTGTATTTTATTTGTATTTTATGTAAATAAAATTTTAGAAACGGTTAAAATATTAAAATTCCGTATAACTGTTATTGTTTTTTTTTTAAAAAAGAATAATCCCTATATATCTTTATATAACCGTTAACAAATAAACCCAATAATTAAACCAAAAAAATTAAACAATCTTTTTTTAAATAAAAAAAAATCAAAAAATTAAACAATCTTTTTTTAAATTAAAAATAAATCATCTTAGCCACATATCTCTCTAACAAACCATATAAAATAATACATTTTTTTTTTCTAGAAACATAAAGTGACTAATTTCATTAACAATCATCAATATAAAATTTAAACTCTATATTAAAAATATCTTTTTTTTTTCTAAATCCATAAAGCTACAGACTAATTTCATTAATATAAATATTCAAGTATGAATACACCAGAACAATTCAAAATCAAAACCAATAAATATTCAAGTATTTCAATAAATTCATAAACAAATAAATCAGAACAATTCAAAATCTCAAATCAAGAAAATTAAAAGTTTAGATTTATAATCTTTACAAATATGAAAAACTTAAATAGATTTATCTACTATTGTTGTTGTCGTTGCTCAGTTACTGGATTCTTAAACAAAAACCACTAAAACTTATATAAAACTAATATTTACGTGACTCGCCACGTAACTCTCATCTAGTATATATATGTACACGGATTACTTGCCATCCAAATTGGAAGCAATATGGGTCATTTCTATGGATGTCTTAGCATGTCCCGGTTGGCATGTCAAGCCTGGGCCAAGCTCCCATATTTGGACCCCAAAAAATTACAAGTTATTGATCTTTTAAAAATACCATATATTTGGGCCTAATAATTTAATTTTTTCCTAAAGTTAAAAAACTGACAGGATCAGCCCCAAGTCTTAGTGAGCTCTGCAGTAAATCTACAGCGCCAATGTAATTTTAATTTCATTAATGGTGAAGACAATATCATATCCATACATAACATGGGAGATGGTTGGCTAAGAGTGCCAGAGTTTCTAACCATGCAGATATGTTCTAGCCTCACTTGTAGTTCCATAAATTTATATGTATACATCTTTATTATTTGATTAATGAAAGTCTCATTTTAGCTCTTAATTTGTTTGGAATTTGAATTTTTGGAAGAAAAGTAAATATATTAAAAAATGAAAACTTTCTTTTAATTAGATTAAGATGAGAGTATAGAAAATATAATAAAATAAGAGAGCAAGATCGAGAAAAGATTATCAAGCATAGTTATTTCATCGAAATACGCAAACGACAACACAATTATACGTATTTCGACATAATGATCAATTACAATTAACGGTTAAACAAAGATGAGGGAAAACAGAAGTTCAAAAAAAAAAAAAAATGAGGGAAAACAGTAGAGGTTTTAAAGGATGGGGAGAGGTGGGACATGAATATAGTAAAAATATGGGGTAAGTTGAAAAATGCCTCTTTTATTAATCAATTAATTAAATTTACTTCTAATTTTATATTTATTTGAAACATACCTCTTTTTATATGTATTGTACCCAAATACCCTGACATAAGAGAGTCACATGGAGAATATCTTGAAGTGATAGGGGCAAAATTGGTACAATGTTTAAAAAAAGAGGTAAAAATGATAGACTTTAAAAAAGAGGATAAAAATAAAAGAGAATAATATAAAAAGAGTATCGAGTGTAATTTCCTCTTAAAATATAGGAGTTAAAGGTATGGCTAGCTATCAATTAAAAAGGTTGTTAATCTACTCCATAAATTGTAGTGATATTTGTAAAAAAAAAAAAATTAACTCAAAAAGAAGGAAAAGGGAAAAATTGGGGTGAGTGTTGCGAAAATTATTAATTACTACGCAAGTGCACGCAATCAAGTAGTATACTCACGCAAGTGAGGTCGAACCACAGGGAATTGGATTAATTACTACTAAACTATACTTATAATTCTATTTGGCAAATCAAAAGTATTTATGATTAAAAAAGGAAGAAAGAAATTCAAGAAACTTAAAGAAACAAGTGAATATTAATCAAGATGAGAGAATAGGGTGACGAATCCTGTTGTTAAGTTACCAATGTTAATGTCTAATTGCTATCCTTCTCTTGAAGTGAATGACAGATTATAAATTAACCTAGCTCTTTTCAGATCTTCTAGGTTCTAAATCTCATGCTCTCTAATTAATCTCTAAAATTAAATTAACATGAAATCAGCATTAAGCAATAATCTAAATGTCACAAAGGCTATGTAAATACTTTCGTTTCACATCAAAACCTAGACTATCCAATTTTAGCATTCTCAATTCTCACTTTTCAGATTTCGAATTGAGATCATAAAACATGTAAAAGGTGATCAATCTTGCACATGAAAATTAAACACAAATATGAATAGTGTTCACAATCAAGATGGAGGAATGGCAATTATTCATTAACTAGGAAAAACTTAAACAACATTCATCATTCTCCCTAAATAGGAGTTTAGTTCAAAACATCCATAATCAAATCCATAATTAACATTGAAATAGAAAAGAACATAGAAAAATTAAAGAGAAAAGAAAGAACTAGTTGAAGCAATTGATCCGGGTCGCCACAAGCCGCTCTTCTAGCCTCCTCCTTTGTTTCTGTGGTTCCAATTCGAATAATCCCTAATTTTCACGAACCCTCACTATTTAAACCAATTCTCATCTTTAAAATTCGTGAAATTACGAAACTGCCCAAAAATCCCGTCACACGGGGTCCCCGTCGCGATCGGCAAAGCCCCGTCGCGACGGGTTAAACTTTGAAACTTCGAGATCCTCTGCGCCGGTTCCCGTCGCGATCGGCATGTTCCCGGGGCCGCGATCGGCATGTTCCCGGCCGCGACCGGCATGTTCCCGCCGATCGGAACAGAAATGACACAAACTTTGGTTTTTCTTCTCGATTCTTTCACCACTTTTCCTCAATTCTTGTACATACTTTCTTTAAACACCCAAGGACCTGAAACAAAAGAATCAAGCGTAAAATAGCCCTAAAACTAGAAACAAAGAGTGAAAACTAACTGAAAATACGACCCGAAACTTAGACTAATTTTAGCCTAACAGTGAGATTACTTGTAATTAAAAATATAAGATCTTAAAAACTATTCGAAATTCAAAAAACAATCGTGTCGATGGATCCTAGAATAACTAAAAAAAGCTCGAACCCGTTTATTAAAGGTATTATACACCACATACTGAAAATTTCTAATTTTTTTTATTTTTATACTGTGGGAAGGAATTTTTTTCAAAAATATTGTGTAAGTTTTATACTGTGTATTGTGTTAAGGTTCCATTGTTATTCTACTGTTATTTTTTAGTTGTTACACTGTTGTTTTTAGTTATTTTGTTTTGTGTTCTACTATTTGTTTTATAAAAATATTTTATTTTTAAAAAGATTTCCGTGTAATAATATTTTTGTAAAAATTAACTCAAATTTTAATATTTTTATAAATTTTCCTTTATTAAAAGTAGAAAAGGAAACACAAGAGAAATATTGAATTTGGTCTTAAAAAAAGTAATATCAATAATACCATTAAAAGTAAAAAGTGAAAATTATACGATTGTTTTTTATGTTAATAAAAATATGATTTTTTTTAAAAAAAGACTTGTTTTCTGAGTTTCCCTTCAAATTTTTCTTTGTAAGTCTGTGTTCCCATAGTTTTTGTCCGTATTTTTACAAATGATGAGTGAAAAGTAAAAACACATAATTATAAAAATTTCTCAAATGCAAATTCACACTGGATCAAGGAATGAAGATTGGGCCTCTACTTGGACATAGGAGTGAAATAATGAGCCCAATGGGTACACGTTGTCCCACTAAGCGCGTGAATAATGAGATGTGTTTTTCAGAAAAGGCAACAACCACGAACTAACCTCACTGATTCTCAAGTCTCAGCCTCAAGTTTAGTTAGTTACTATAGTCAGTAGTCTATAGTCTGCTAGAGTGCGTGGTCTTCGTGTTCGAGACACTTGTCGAATCATTTCTCAAACCCTAGCACGAAACCAAGAGAAACGAATGCCACAAAACCAAATCTTGGTTAGATGCTGCACACCCTGAGCTCGATTTCTCAATCCTCAATCGCCCTCCCATGGCCTATCTACCGCTGGAGGTAATAACCGACATACTCGCTCGTCTTCCTGTCAAGTCCCTCCTCTGTCTAAGGTGCGTTTGCAAACCATGGCGGTCCTTAATCGACAGCCTGGATTTCACTCATTTTCATATTTTGAAATCCGTAGAAACCAAATCCAATCTACGCCTAATTCTCAGAAAGGGTTTTCAGCTCTTCACCGTCGACCTCGATAATCCAAACGAGGCCGTCGAGCTTCCTCACCCGTTAATGTGTTACAGCAATGAAATCAAGATATTGGGTCTCTGCAACGGCTTGCTCTGTATCTGTAATGTGGCTGAGGATATAGCTCTTTGGAATCCATCAATTAAAACTCATCGGCTTTTGCCCTATTTGACCGCGGAGCGTGTTCGTGACCCGGCTCTGTGTCTGCGTGGCCCGAGAGTTTATGGGTTAGGTTACGACGCAGCTCTTGACGATTATAAGCTTGTGAGGGTTTCGCAGTATATTGGATTGAATAACCTGTCTTTTGAATCTGAGGTGAAGATATATAGTTTGAGAACGAATGAATGGAAGGGCATTCAAGATATGCCTTATGCACTTCGCTATACCAAGAAGATGGGTGTTCATGTCAATGGTTTCTTGCACTGGGTGGTGCTTCGGAAGCTAGAAATGGACGAAAATGAACTGGTTGTGGCTCTTGATGTTGTGGGAGAGTGTTACAAGGAAGTACCTTTGCCCGAGTCATTCAAGAATTTGTTTCTTCTGGATTTGGGGGTTTTAGATGGATGTCTCTGTATTGTGGCTGTTCATGAAGATATGGATATTGAGGTGTGGTTAATGAAAAACTATGGGGTCCAGGAATCTTGGACGAAGCTGGTTAATCTCAAGGCTTATAAACTTGTTAGGCCTTTGACTTCTTCCAAAGATGGCCAAGATATTCTGTTTGAAACTGACCACGATAAGCTTTTTATGTATAATTTGAAAAGTCAAAGAGTAAAAGATGTTAATATTTGTGGTGTGCCAGACTCCTTTGAGGCATTAGTTTGTGTCAGCAGCCTTGCTTCAGTCAATCCTAGTAGAAGGGCTAATGGCTTGAGCCAGGAAATAGAGGACCGATACAGAATGAGGTAAACGACAAGTTCTTCCCTATCTATATATTCTTACACTTTTTTTTAATATTAATTTGTGTTCTTAATTAATTTTACATTATATCATTATGTAATTTCAGTTCCTGTTCTGTTGCTCTTATCTCTTGATTAGCTGTGTATTGTTGGCTTGACTGATTTAATATATTCCTAATTTTGCAATTTCAATATTAAATTTGCTATAAGTTGCTTCTTTATGATTTTTTTTTTACAGGGATAATTTTCTTTCTGAGGGTTTCAAGTTGGTGCTTTAGAAAAAACCAGAAGAAGAAACTAAATAAGAGGGGAGATAAGGTATTTTGTAGAGTCTTACTGTCACAAAAAAGAAAAATAGATCATTGTTTCTTTTGACTTTTAAAGTTCATGATTATTACTTTAAGCATTCTAGTGCTCATGGAGATCTATAAACTCATTTTGACAACTCTGTTCATGGCAGGGCTGAATAACAAAGGATATTTGTGCTTGAGTGTTAAAGAGTGTTTACAGACATGGACATGGTGCAGATGAAGTTCAAATACACACATTTCATTTGTGCCTAAGATCGTATTTACATACAGAGTGAAAGTACGTTTGTAACATATCAAAAATTTAATGTTGTAATTTGCTTGTAAATTATGTCTCTGCACTCTAACCATGTATGAGTTTCTACTCAAAACTAACTCTACACATTTTATGTTTTCCTATGTTAAGTTTGATAATGATATACCCACTTAAGAATGTTATATTTCTTGGTGTTTTGCTTGAAGAAAAACAACTTGGTAATGTAATGGTGGGTTTCTTTCTCTTTCTACATTTTGGTTTGGTTCCCCTCCCTATCCTCATCTCAAATTTTTTGAGCTTCTTGCTTTGCATTATAAAAGTAATTTTAATATTTAATTCAATTTTGTCAATATTCACATCTCTCCACACTGCACGGTTCCAAATAAATTATTTGGTTTCCCTTTAAGATCATGTGTCATAATGGTCAATACACACAAGATCCAATAGAACAATTACTAGTATAGCGATTTCGATAACAGCAGTTATTCAAAACAGAAAAGTTAAGTACAAAATTAGACACGCCGTTTCACATTTTTTTCACAGTTTTGTAACTTTTTATTAGTATTAGATAAATAGGATATTCTTCTTCAGTTGTGTCTTAAGGTTCATTCATTGTATATTCAGAATTTCACACATGATGTTGGAGTTTGAATTTTTATATATTATTATTGAATTAATAGATTCAGTGGATATAATTTGTTTAGATTGTGATGGAATTGTGTGGGATACAGTATTTTGTTGAATTGTTGCATTTTTTTCGTTGGTCTAATAATAATATTGCTTTGTGAATGATGGTGTAAGCTTAAAGGCCTCTCATCTTATCGTGCATTTTGTTTTTCACAGGTCGTAACTCTTGTGGCAGGTTTCTCAGTTTAATGATAATTGGTATTTTCATTAAAAAAAAGTGGTAGTAGAATTTTGATATAGTTGGAAGCTTCTAATAACTAAATCTGAAAATAAAATTTGAGTTTTAGACTAAAATATGAAAATAACTTTTGGATGTTTTCTATGTTTTTCAAATGAGGGTAGCTTGGTTATCTTTTGTTTATTGGGATGCTAATCAAGTGGCACATGTGTTAGCTATTGAAGCTTTGATTAATAAAGTTAGTGCTATGTGAATTGAGTTTGTTCTTTTTGTGTGAGTTAAGCCTAATAGTGTGACTAGTCATTTTTTGTGTAATGTTGTTGAATGAATGAATTCTTTATCGAAAAAAAGAATGAATTCAAAAATTCTTCAAATATTATCTTTTTTATCTTAAGATTTTGTAACCCAACCAATTACAAATTTAATTTTTTAAAACTCAAAATTATTAAATTACACTATAACTAATCACATTTCTAATAATAATTTTTTTACATATAAAACTGAAATTTATATTTCCAAAACACTCTTTTAAAAAATATACATTTTAATTCACAAACCAATTATTTCCTAAATATAATACAGTGATGGGCTGTAACAGAAATGAAGAATGTTTGGGGAGATGAGATAGAGGATGCTTATCGGTCTTTGATAACATATTAACATATGATGAGTAAACCAATGAGCTATAAATTACATAAATAAAATAATATATTTTAGAAATTATGGTACAATCAATGTAATTATCAATTAAGAAGAATTTAACCACAAATTTATATTTTTTTTGGAACAAAATTAATGGAAAGAAGGATTGCTTTTTCCGGAAATATTTGTAGAATGAGAATTACCAAATTTCCCAAATCAGATTTTTTTAATTGTATTTATATTTAGTTACTCGATCTATCCAAATTTATGTTACTATATATATGTATATAAATTGGAAATGGAATCACATTTATTATTTTTAACATTTCTCAAACAAACAAAAAAAAAATTCCTATTAAAATAGGAATGCCTCAAAGATAGAAAGCGTGTTTATATTATTATACAACAAATTTTAATTTTTTTGGTGAGAGAAAACAAATTTTAATTTTAACAAATAATTTAGTAACTGTGTTAAGGTATAAAAAATAATATAAAAATTGTGAAGAAAGTGATTAATTAAGAGTGCAACTGTAAAATGAAATCTTACCTGTATTTTGAATCTCCCAAAAATATCACCAAACAGAATCTTAAAATAATAATAATTAAAAATAAATAAATATTAAGAGAGAAGACAGACATATCTACGTGTATATTGATAATCACAGCCCTAATTTGACCATATATATTAAAAATAGGGATTACTGTAACGCCGCGTCACCTTCATTTTGCTACGACCTTATTCACCACCATCACCATGGGTATGGGCGGGAAGACCTTAATCATCCCTATCACCAATAAGCTTCTACTAATCATAACCTCTCTCTTTCTCTTCGTCTTACTCTCTCTTCATCTCTCTCGCCACCATATCTTAGTAACCACTCACCTTGATTTTCCCTATACTACCACCTCCAAACTCAACGTAGCCGCCACCCCCAAATACAACGCCGCCGCCGAAGAAGAAGAAAATGAATCTCAACCCATCCTTAGAAACGTCAGTTCACCGCTTCATCACCACTCCGTTCTCCTTCCTGAATGGGAGGTTTTGCTCATCGTCCCAGGCCCTGTCAATAAAGAAACAATCGATTTATTCGCAGATTACATCTGTCTATTCCAGAACAACGCCACCTCTCCGGCCACCTTTTCCGGAGCATTGTCCAACGATCGATTCGCTTTCAAGTGTTCTATGCCTAATAGTGTTCGACGTCTTCGTCCGTTCCTTCAGCCTATTATGATGACTAAGTCATCGGAGAAAGAGTCGGCGGCAATCGTTAAAATGCCGGAGCTTTATAGATGGAATTTTCTCGTTTACGAATCTTTTTCGACGGAAAACGATGTCGTTTTATTCGCTAAAGGGATTAATAATCGTCAATGGATTAGCCGTTCGCCTAGAGAGTTTAATTGCGTGTTTTATCACGACTCTTCGAAAACTGTGGCGTTTAAAACCGCCGTTACGAGCTCCGCACAAGAGGTTTTCAGATGCCCTCACCCGAACATAACGGCGCCGTTTAATTCTAACGACGATTACGATGATGAAGACAACGGTGAATTAAAAATCAAAGTCTCTATCGAAATCATCAGTGAGAATAATTTGGTGGTTCCTTCCGTAGCGTATTACGGGCCACGTCAGATTCCACAGTCAAAGTCAAAGTCTGAGTTGTGCGCGTCCACCATGGTGTATAATGCAGGTAAGTTTTTGAAAGAGTGGGTTGTGTACCATTCCAAAATTGGGGTGGACAAGTTTATATTATACGACAACGACAGTAATGATAATATTAAAAGCGTCGTTGAAGAGTTAAACGACGAAGGATTCGATGTAACGACAATATTTTGGGTTTGGCCTAAATCTCAAGAAGCAGGGTTCTCCCACAGCGCGATCAAGAGTAAGGATTTGTGCAATTGGATGATGTTCGTTGATGTGGATGAATTTATTTACTCACCATCATGGTTCAATTTCTCAAAACCATCTAAATCAATGTTACAATCTCTACTCCCAACATTCTCACCATCTGCTGAACCTAATTATATTGGTCAAATCTCTATTAGATGTAACGAATTCGGTCCATCCAGCCAACGGTCCCACCCACCAGAGGGTGTGACTCAAGGGTACACGTGTCGTAGATCTGTGGAGCAAAGACACAAGTCTATTGTGCTACTGGATGCAGTGAATACCTCCCTACTCAATGCAATTCACCATTTTAAAATGAAGGATCGGTACAAGACTGTGACAATGAGCCTCAACAGAGCTGTGGTGAACCACTACAAGTACCAAGCTTGGAGTGAGTTTCAGAACAAGTTTAGGAGAAGGGTTTCGACATACGTTGTTGATTGGAAGGAGAAGGCTAATCTAGCCTCTAATGATCGGACACCTGGGTTAGGGTTCGAGGCCGTTGAGCCAAAAGCTTGGGACCAAAAGTTTTGTGAGGTTAAGGATGAGAGGTTGAAATTGGTTACTAGAAAATGGTTTGGATCTCCAACATCAGATGGCTATAAATTGGTTTGGCAGACATGAAACTAGTCCTAGAAGAGGATTAATTATGATTTGTACGTAGGGAATATTTATTTTAATATCTTCTTTTTTCTTAAGAAAAACATAATTGAATTAGTTAGGATTATTAGAAAATTGAGAAGGTTGAAAAGGGACTGTCTAGTTTTGAATTTAGATTGCTTGTATGGATTGGTTGCCATATTTTGTAGCGGGGAGGGGAATTAGGAATTCCATGGTATTTTTATTATTTACTATTTCTTTTGTGTAAGTAAGTAATTAATTCATTATTATTCCAACTTCTTAATATTTTTATTTTTTAATCACAAAAATAAAAATAAAAATACATTTTATATAATCACTCTTGTTTTTTAATTTTAAAAATAGAAATTTGTAAAGTTCATTTTCATATTTATTTTTTTATTTTATTTAAGACGGTTCAGTACTAGGCTCTGCATCAGATTTGGGTTCGAATCTTGTTAAAGTCTAAAATATTAATTAATAAAATCTGTTTAGAAAAATATTAAAAGTAAATTTTTTTAAAAAATTTTGATGTTTAATTAAAAAGTAAAAATATTTTTACAAAGCATAATTTTAAAAAAATATTTTTATTTTTATAATTTTAAAAATAAAAAACTAATTAAAAAAATATCACCGTAATTTTATTTTTTTTACAAATATTATTAGAATAATTCTTGTTTTCAAAAATTAATTGCTTGGCAATGGTATTATGACCCTTTAATACTCATTGTAAAATATAATAAAGGGTAATCTTTTTTAAAAAATAAAACACAGCTATATTTAATTAGGATTTTTACCTCTAAACTTTAAGATATAAGAGCTTCTTAGGATACTAAAATTTTAAAAATAGTAGAGTTTAGACACAAAATTGCTCCAATAAAACACTAAATGCTATCTTTTATATGTGAAAATCTATAGACTATAGTGTGGGACACTATAAACTACACCAAATTTTCGTTTTCATTTTTTAACATTAAAATAATATGTTTACGATTAAATTTTTATATTTATATACACTATAGACTACACCCAATTTTCTTTTTTATTTTATTGTAATTTTTAATATTGTAGTTAGAATTAGAAAAAAATTTAATGTTGAAATAATATTTTTTTACTGTTGATATAACACTAAATTTAAATTTTTTTAGAGTTGCTCTAATAAATTATGCCCACTGAACTTATGCTCCCCTTCATAACTACGCACTTATTAAAAGAAATTGATAAGACATTGGGTGAGGAGCACAGACTTAACGTGTACCCATTTACAGAATAATAGTACTACTACATTTGAGACAAGGCTTGTTGCGCACTCCATCGCTACTCCTCAACAACCAACACCAATGACGAGCCTCCCGTCGGAGATCATCACCGACATACTTGTCCGACTCTCCGTCAAGGATCTCCTTCGCTACAGGAGCGTATCCAAGCCATGGTGCTCCTTGATTGACAGCCCCGATTTCGTCAAAAGCCACCTCAAGCACTCCACCGATACCTATTCCAACACTGGCCTGATTATCAGAGGTTACGATCTCAACTGGGTTGACCTCCATAATCTTAACTCCTCTGAGAAACTTATTCATCCTCTCGATTTAAACGGCGGTATGGGTGCAGATGTCTTGGGATCATGCAATGGCTTACTTGCCCTAATTAATATCGATGACGATATTGCTTTGTGGAACCCATTCACTAAAAGGTACAGAATCTTACCCATTGCTGAGATTGAATTTCCGACCCACGGCTTTACTTTTTGTCAATATATCATTTACGGATTTGGGTATGACCCTATTAACGATGATTACAAGTTGATAAGGTTGATTCAGTTTTATGGAAAAGATCATGACTCTTTTGACTCTGAGGTTAAGGTTTATAGCCTCAAAGCCAAAACATGGAGAAGGATTAAGGACTTTCCTTATTACCTTCGATATAAGCGTGTGTATGGTGTTCTTGCTAGTAATGCTTTACACTGGGTTGTGTCCCGAAAGCCAGAATCTGATGTTTCCAACTTAATTGGGGCTATTGATCTTGTGAGTGAGGAATACTATGTGGTGCCTCAACCTGATTATGTGGATGGTGATTTTCACATGAATTTGAATGTCTTAGGAGATTGCCTTTGTCTGATTGCTAATTACACCTCTAACCCAACCAATGAATACTGGGAGTACTGCAAGGCCGATCGTGTTGACATATGGGTGATGAAAGAATATGGGGTGAAGGAGTCTTGGACTAAGTTGTATTCTGTGGTACAATCAGATGTGATGAGCTCTTTCAGTTTTGTGATCCCAGTTGCGTATTTGAAGAATAGTGGTGACCAGAAAATTCTGATGAATCAGAACTCCAAAAAGTTTATTTCATATGATTTGGGAAGGAATAAGGCTGATGATGTGATGATTCCTCATGTGCCTGACTACTATGAAGTGTGGGTGTGCTTGCAAAGCCTTGTTGGACTTGGTGGTAAGGATGGGGAAATTTCTGCTAAGAAGGCAGAGAAGCGTAGGAAGAGGAGGCTGAAAAAGGAGTTGAAGCGTAAGAAGGCAGAAGAAGCTGCTAAAACCAAGGACAAAAGGTAAGCTTACTTATTTCTTCTTCTTCTTCTTTATCTTTTGTCCATAATAACATAATTATCTATTTATTGCACACAGACATAGTTGTAATTTCTTTTAAGTTCAATTCCAAAAGCTATCCTTGTGCTATATATGATATAGGTGGTTGAGAAATTTATTGTTATTTAACTTTGATTAATTTACTTTATGTATTATATTTCTAATTTTTTTCCCTTTAAACTACTGCATTCTGTTTATGATACAGATTTCCATATGTATAATATATATTGAGAGAAGGTAAATGTTTGAAATCTGATATGTGAATATTGCATGCTAATCTTATTGCAATTACATACATTATTGTTCCTTGCTTTGAAATTGAGCAGGGATGATTTCCTGTCGAAGGGATTCAAACTGGTGCTTTAACTGGATGGAGGCAGAGGTATATATATCATGTGTAGGTATATATATATGTTATGTTTTTTTTTAAATAAATTTTGTTACTTTGTTAGAGATGGTTCTTCTTCTGTAGTAATATATACAATAAGCATACTATTTTCTAAAGCTATGTTCTTAATGGCTTGCAATATTTTATTCTTATTTTTATTTTTTTTTCTCTCATTCTCTAACTTTGCTTTCTCCAATCTATCCTCGGATTTTGATGTATTTATATTTTTCCTTTTTTTTCAGGGGACTGATTAGGATTAGCTCGATGTTTAGTCTAGAGATGGAATCGTGTTCAACTTTGCATGTATTTTGGTAAACTCTTTTTTTTGACAAAGTGGCCATATGCTATTAGTTTTAAAGTAGGATTTAGTGTACCCTTCAAAAAAAAAAAAGAAAGATATTTGGTGATGCAGTGGTGTTTACTTGTGATGGAACAGTGCCCAACTTTGCATCTCATGTTTTGGAAGTTTAGCCATGCATGTTAAAATACTTTATGCATTTCATGTTTTGATCATTGACAAAGCGCTCACAACGTGTAAAAGTAGACACATTTGATAGTAAATGAAAAATCAACAAACACATCAATTTAATTTGTCTATCTTCTGAACGCACAAAGTGGCCAGGTGTAACAGTCAACATCTATATAAGGGATCTACAAAGGATGGAAAAGCATTTTAACTTAACGCACAGTAAATATGTGAAACCATTTTATAATAATTGTGATACAAGGAGGCACTAGTTTCTCTTTTCTTTATTTTTTTCAGAATGGAGGGGATAAGTTTTAATTTATTCATAATAATAGTTATTGTGTATAGGCTCATGGTTTGATCGGAATTAATTTGTATTAGTTTAGTTTAGAATAGGATTAAGTGTTTAATAATTTTTGTTTGTGGTAAAAAGTGTAGTGATGTTGATGGGCACTTGTTGGTTTAGTAGATGAGAATAGTTTACTTAGAAGAGATTATTGTATGTAGAAAATGGTAAGGTTTATGGATTGTTTGTAGTTTTTGGCTTTTGGATGTTGTGTTAGGGCATGCTTTAAATACACTCCTTTTGTTTAAATAGGGAGTGATTAAAAAAAATAAACTCCAATCATACAAAAAAATAGCTCTCTATAATAAAGAATAAATAGGGAATTTCTAAGTTTGTGCACAACTAATTTATTGGATGACAAATATGTATTAAGCACGTCTTAGAAAAATTTAAAAGTAAACTAGCAAAAACTTCTAATAAAGCCCAAATATAGAATGAAAATTGCAAAGAAAAAGCAACATTTCAAAGTTGAATATCCCTATTCAAAAGAGTTGAGTGGAAGTTTTAAGCCCAAGCGATCAATTCAACTCCACCGTAAGAGTTCTAATTTCGACCTGGATAAATGTAACATTTCCTACAAAACCAACATAACATATAATAAGGTCGAAATTCCACCCACTAAAAAAAAACAATAAAATGAAGCATGAGATTGAATTCAAGAAAATAGCAATAGTTATCTAATTAAATTAGAGTTATTTGATAAAAATAAAAATAAAAAAAAAATATATGGTGTAATTATAAAACATTACTATTTTAGATGATTTATGTCATGGGAAATTTTATTTACACCCCAAAAAGTTCTAAAGGCACCCCATTTTGATAATTTTTATTTTATATAAAATTTATATTTTTAATTGTACTACTTTTTTTTAACTTTTTTCTTTCAATTCATATTCTTAAAAAATATACCTATCAAACAAAAATAAAGTGTATTTTAAATATTATGATAAAAAAATTAAAATAAAAAATTATGTGACATTTTTTAAGAAAAAAAAAATACACATGAGTTAGAAAAAATTATGAAAATGAAATCAAAATAAGTATTGAAATTAACATAAAATAATGTGAAGAAAAAATTTTAAAAAAATATTAAGAGTAATTTTTAAAAATTATTTAAGTTTATATTTTTTTTAATAATGGGGTGTATTTATAAGTTTAAGGGGTGCAAATAGAGCTCCCCTTATGTCATTTCTTATATATAAGAATTTTTTACTGTTATACCCTCCTAAGTCTAAGTCTTAATTATCATTTTACATATGTTTAACCCTCTAAGCTCAAATTTTGGTAGTAAAACTTTCTAAACTATTAAATTATTAACAAATTTAAGATATCATTTATTTACCACAATTAACTATTAACATGAATTGCTTATGCAAACAGTCTTATACACGTGGTACATTATAGGGTAAATACCATTTTAGATCTTGTGTTTTGCAAAAGTTACCGATTAGACTCTATGTTTTGTTAAATGACAAAATGGATTCTGTATTTTCTAAAATAGTAAAAATAAGATTCTGAGCTTAATTTTTAATAATTTTTTTTCAACTTGAAGACAATTGCTAATACGAACAGATACAAACCAGTTTTGTCATACCACTTTCAGATCGGATTATAATTAAATTTCTTACAAAACCAAATCTGTTGCTGTTCGAGCCACCAAACAAATACCAAACTGCATCTCGTTAGAGAAAAGTGCTCCATCAAAATTAACTTTGATTGTAAGAAATTTTGGGGGGTCCAATGTTCTACATCTACCACATTTGGATAATTATCACTCGTAGTAGCAGAGTTCTATTTTTGAGCATTATATGTATCACTAAAGTTTAATTTTGCTAATAATGACAACACCTCGGTAACCTTGAGTTGTTTAGAGTTCCAGACCAGATTGTTTCGACCAACAAATCACGGCAGCCTCTAAGCACTCAGCTTTGTTCCAAGAGTTCAAACCCTCCTCAAACTAGCCTGCAAAGGTCATACAGCAGCAACTACCACTGGCACTTGAGACGCATTTCAGCAGTTTTGAGCAAAAGCACATCGTACCAAGACATGAATGACAGTTTCTGGAGTTGCTAAATAGAATGGACAAGAGGAAGTAATTAGCACATGCTTAATAGTTAGCTGAAACCTAGTTGGAAGATACTTCGTGGATACTCTCCACAAAAAGTTTTGAGCTTTGGGAGGAATCTTAAGGTGCCATAGTTTTCTCCAAAAACAAGAATTACTTGGTTGATTGGAGCTGTTTTTTAAATACATAATTATTATTGAACTCTTCAATAGAATAATCTAGTTTATTAATTTTATTATTACTCCGCTATAAATATGGAATTGTACTATTTGATAATATAAAATTATATTTGTATAATTCTTACTTTTAGTCCATTGATATAATCAATGTAAATAGTTTGCCCTCCAATTATTAGTTTATAATTAGAGTTGGTCAAAATTAATGTTTTACCTTTCTAATTATCCCTTGATTCCTTATGTATCATTAATTCAATGCAAACAGTTAATCTATAATCCAATTATAGATGTGGATCAAACTGTTAGCACTCCCAGAATTAACACTATAAGGGAGCTAATATTCTATCCTTTCAGAAAGCTTGGATTCTATTATGTATAATATGTTCCCAGCCACTCATGTTATAAAGCTCCTAAAATAAAAGTTGTAAGAATCATCTTCTCTGAGAAACTTTAACGAGTGAATCAAATAACTCAATGAACACAAACAACGGATCATTTATACTCAGGATTCAGATTGATTTACTAATAATCATTATTGTGATATGAATAACTCTTTCATGATAAACGACATGTTGATGAAAGATGTTATTTTATATCGGTGTAGTCATGTATAGGGGTGTTCATCCAATTCAATTCGTACTATTTTGCTCATAGTACATCCGATCTGCAATAAGTGCGGATTTCATATTTTTGGATCCAATCCAATTCACACAATAGCTTAAATCCAATCCAATCCAATCTGTAAAAGTGCAGATTGGATCGGTTATTTTGGATTGATTACTTTTTAACATTAAATTATTTAATATTTATTATTTTTTTTCACATAACTAACAACAAAATAAAATAACAAATAATAATTTTAAAAGAAGAAAAAAAAATGTATGTAAAACAATATGCATAATTTTATTTTAAATTATTTAATTTATTAAGTTCTGAAATATATTTGTATCTATATGTTAGATTTTTAAATTACTATTTTTTTACATAAAAATATTAATTGTATATGGATTGGATTGGATCGGTAACTTTTATATCTCAAACAACATACAATCCGCACAAGTGCGAATTTTGAATTTTTCAATCTAATCCAATTCGCACAAGTGCGAATATTCACACTTTGCAAATTGGATTGGATTGAATTCTGCGGATTGGATTGAGTATTTTATCAACTATAAGAAGACGAAAGAAGAGGGCATCCCGACCCATGGAACTTTGATCGGGGTTGGTGGAACTAGAGACAAGGAAGACCCATGATTTAGATTTGTCATTGCCTAGAGTCAGATTTGTTCATCCTCCAACGACATAGATCTAGATCTGTTGATCATTTGTGTTGTTAATGTTGAGAATCATGGGGTTCCATCTCAAAACCAATTGGCTATGAGTGGAGTAGCCCATGTTCTTTATATATGGCTCAATACTTTTACATTTAATCCATGTCATGCCATTTGCTCGCTTATTTTTGTTCGGATCTCAGGCGTCATTGCACCATCTGGATCTCGTGCGGCTGGCTAACCATCTGGATAGGTGTGGATCGAAAGCCCGCTAGGGATATGGCTCTGATACCATGTTGAGAATCATGGGGTTCCATCTCAAAACCAATTGACTATGAGTGGAGTAGCCCATGTTCTTTATATATGGCTCAATACTTTTACATTTAATCCATGTGGGACAATGTTCTCCAATAGTTAAATCTGATTCGTGGTTTTTTTTTAAGTTTTCTTTGCTTTTATTTTTTAGGCGTTGATTTGGATCCAACCAATCGATTGTCACACTCTGAGTCAGGAACTGACTTGATTAATCGAACCAGTTAAATCGATGGTAAAGACATCACGATTCAAGTGACTCTTCGAGTGGAAGTTCACAAGTGTCTTGAGATTTTTTGTACTTGCGCCTTGGGTGAAGCTAACAAATATTTTTGTCGAGCTTTGTGTGCTTAGCGAAAAAGTTCATAATTTCATTCAGGGAGGTAGTGGAAATGAGAAACAAATTTCTAGTTCAACTACTTCAAGGTGTGGTACCAATGTTAATGTGTCACATCTATAAATTATACACATAAACAATATGGTATATAGCACCCAAAAATTCTTCGGATATATACTTCAATTGTCAACCATAAAAAATAAATTCATATATAATAATACTTACCCCAATAGGACACTATCGAAGCGAAGGTACTTTCAAATGGGAAATTTGATTTTTTATGCTTACATTTGATTAAAAAAAAATTTCTAAACAAATAATAACTAATATTTGTAAAATATGACAATTTTTATGATATCCCTAAAATACCCCTATTTACATCACCTCATTTACACCATCGGACCACCCATCGGACCATCCATCGGGCCACCCCATCGGGCCACCATCGGACCACACATCGGGCCACCTATCGGACCCATCGGACTACCATCGGACCAAATCTGCTACCAATTTTTTTTTTTATGTTTTTGTGCATACAAAAGTAGCATCAGGTGACCATCGGACCACCATCGGACTACCATCGGACCCCATCGGACTACCAATTTTTTTTTTTTTTTATGTTTTTGCACTAAAAAAAAGTATGGAAAATTTGAGAGGGGTATTTTTGGATTTTAGATAAAGTGGTCATATATTTTCAATGATGATATGTATTAGTTTAAAAATAAAATATTAGGTATATGTAAGTATAGAAAATCAAATTTCTCCTTTCAAATTTCAATCAAGAACCAGAACACACAACCCAAGCATCACCTTATCATTTTTAATTTTTTATCATCATCAAAAAGAATAAAATAAAAATAAAAACATCATTTATCATTTATTGGACGCTAGTGTAAGTGCACCAACTTACTGTGTACCCGTTTACACATTAATCCCTTTACCCATGAGACTTTGAGGCTTGTTGTATACGCCATCCATCCCTTCCGTTCCGTAGTTTCAAATCAAAACACAGTGCGACTCTTGCCTTGCCATATGACCCATTGACTCTTCCTATTCACCTCTTACCAAAGTAAATGACGACGAGCCTCCCATCGGAGATCATCGCCGACATACTTATTCGGCTCCCCGTCAAGGACCTCCTCCGCTACAGATGCGTATCCAAGCCATGGTGCTCCTTAATCGACAGCCCTGATTTCATCAAGCGCCACCTCAACCACTCCAAGGAAACCTACTCCAACGCCGGCTTGGTTCTTAACTGGAGCGACATATACTGGGTCGACCTTGATAATCTTAACTCCGTTGTGGAACTCAATCACCCAATCGATTTTGAGGGCGGTACCGAAGTTTTGGGCTCTTGCAATGGCTTACTTGTTCTGTTTAATTCGTATGATGATGTGGCTTTGTGGAACCCATTCACTAAAAGGTACAGGAACTTACCCAATACTGAGCTTGAATTTGCCGGCAAAGATTTTTGTATTTGTCAATATATAATTTACGGATTTGGGTATGACCCCATTCACGATGATTACAAGTTAATACGGTTGGTACAGTATATTGGGGATGAAGATGACTCTTTTGACTCTGAGGTTAAAGTTTATAGCCTAAAAACCAAATCATGGAAGAGGATCGAGGACTTTCCTTATTACCTTTGCTATAAGAATGCGTATGGTGTTCTTGTTGATAATGCTTTACATTGGGTTGTATCTAGGAAACCAGAATCTGATGTTTCCAACTTAATTGGTGCTTTTGATATTGTGAGTGAGGAGTACTATGTGGTGCCTCAACCTGATTTTGTGGATTGTGATTTTCACATGACCCTGAATGTCTTAGGAAGTTGCCTTTGCCTGATTGCTAATTACACCTCTGACCAATCTTCTTATTTTTGGGAAACCAAGGCGGATCGTATTGACATATGGGTAATGAAGGAATATGGGGTTAAAGAATCTTGGACTAAGCTGTATTCAATGGTGCAATCAGATGAGATAAGCTCTTTCGGTTATGTATACCCAGTTACATACTTGAAGCCTCGTGGTAATAAAATACTAATGGATCAGGATTCCAAAAAGTTTATTTTGTATGATTTGGAAAGGAATAAGGCTGAGAATGTGATGATTCCTGGTATGCCTAACCAATTTGACGAGTGTGTGTGCCTACAAAGCCTTGTTGGACTTGGTGGTAGGGATGGGGAAATCTCTGGAAAGAAGGCAGAGAAGCTTAGGAGGAAGAGGAAGCTTAAGAAGAAGCTGAAGCGTAAGGAGGAGGAAGTTGCTAAGAAGTAAGCCTGAGTTATCTTCTACCACTTTATGTTTTCTCCATAATAACTTAATCATCTATTTATTGCACACAGACATATATTATAATATAATATATAGTTGCTTCTTTGAATACCAAGAGTTGGGCCTTTTGGAACGTGGTTGAGAAATATAATATAACTAGGAAACAATACCGCGCTTTGCGCGGATTTTATAACATTTGAGAATTAAATTTTATATTTTGTTTGTAAATTTTATATATTTTTTTAAAAATATTTTTCAATTTTTATTTTAAAAGAAACATATATTATACTTGAAGTTATAATCCTCATTATTACTATTTAAAATTTAAAGTGCTACAACTTATTATAAAAATAAATAGCTACCTTTTCATCTGAATTATAACCCAAAAAAGTATGTTTCTCAACTATTAATGATGATAAACATTCCCAAACTATTCTCACTTTCTATCCTATATAAGAAATTTAATTTGACATATTTACAATAATTTACATATCATATATTTTTTTTATTTATTTTAATATAAGGATTTTAATTTGTATTTATTTTCAAAGTTATTTTTCTCAATCATAAAATTTATAAAATAAATTATATAGTAAAAAGAACTATATAAAATATACATATTTTTTTAAAAAAAAAAAAAGTCATTTAACCAAAAATTACATAAAAGGGGTAAAATTTTATATAATAACTCATTATTATCAGTATTTTTTTTTAATTATTTGAAAACAAAATATTATTAAACGATTGTGATTAATTTAAAATTTTACTAAAAATAATTAATAAATTACATGATACTAACATGATTTTATTTATTTTTTAAAATAAAAAAATTATAAATATTAATTTCTAAAAAAGTTTTATTAAAAGATTAATTTATTTTAAGTATATAATTAATTTAAGTCTAAAAATAAAAATTTTACATGTTAGTAACCTATTATAGCAGGTTATAAAAAAATATAACCATCATGGTTACAATTTTACTATTTTACTGTAACCATCACGGTTATATAGATAAAATAATTTTTAACCATCACGGTTATATAGATAAAATAATTTTTTTAAGCATTTTTTTTTAAAAAAAAAACTCTCACAATTTTTAAGCATTTTAAAAAAGAAGTCATAACTTATTTAATTTTCATATTTTCCATATTAATTGTAGAGATATGTGAGAAGATACATTTGGTGTGTTGATGGACCAATTAAATTTAATAAATTCCTCTATATTATTAAAACATACAAACTTTTTATATTTGATAATTTTCTTAGTTAAAGGCACTATCATTATATAAATAATAAGCTGAATTAATAAAATCTCAACACTTAATTAGCAAAACTAAAAATTTAATAATTTACGTTACATTTTATTAATTATAGAATATAAATGTAAGAAACTAAATTTACACAGATTAAATAATACGTAAATATCTCAATTATTCATTGAAGAATTGGAATGATATTCTTTAAATATCTTTATAAATAGAATAATTAGCTTTTTTAGTCCTTGTACTTATGACACTATACTATGATGCCCCTTAATTTATAAGTGTAGTTAAAAATACCCCTAAAATATATCAATTGGAATAGTATAATTCTTCTATCTAATTCTGTTAAAATTGACTAAAGTTGACTGTTAAATTAATAATGTGGCATTATACATAGATAGTAGTTGAAAAATTATATACCATTAGGAAAATAAATTACAAGTCATAAAAATTACAATCACAGGAAAAAAAAAATGAAAAATAACATCCCAAAAAATAGAATATCATTACCTTAATTTTCCAAAAATCTCATATTCTTTCTAGTGATATCCATCTCTTCAAATACTGTAGAATCCTAATTTTACACGTTTTTCTAATTTGAACTGCTAAAAAACGATTGGAATTATTTTAATAAAATTATTTTTATTAAATTTTTTTAAAAAGGTTATGAAATTATTTTTTAATCATCTTTCATTGTCAGTTATTATGCCACCTCATAGTCAATTTTCCCTCTAAAAAGAGATGAAATTACTACTCTATCCTTTGTTATAATACCACATCATCAATACAAACGGTATTTTTAAACAAAATAAACAGAAGGACTAAATGTATGCATATAAAATTATACAAGGACTATTTGTAACAAGCTGAATAGATTAAGG